>NC_134358.1:13049188-13069188 GCF_048569485.1 Anomaloglossus baeobatrachus | reverse complement strand
CACACATATATAATATATACACACACACACACATAATATACACACACACACATAATATACACACACACACACACACACACACACACACATATATATAATATACACACACACACATAATATACACACACATAATATACACACACACACACACACATATATATAATATACACACACACACACATAATATACACACACACACATAATATATATACACACACACACACACACACACACACATATATAATATACACACACACACACACATATATAATATATACACACACATATATATAATATACACACACACACACACACTCGGCTTTATATAGCATGTACCCAGGAGGGGGTGAGGAGGCGCTTCTTGTGTTGCTGTAGGTGAGTAATGGTCGGGTGTTGGTGCTGCAGGGACAGGAGGGTTTGGCCGGGATTTCATGTTGTGAGTACACAGCGATTCCTGTAAGTTCTGGTCACTTATTGTTCATTGTTAAATGTTTGTTGTTATGGGGTGAGAGGACGTGTATCAGGGTGGGTGTTGCAGAGTGTTTCGAGAAGTTAGGTGTTGTGGGCTGGAGTATTGCCCGGTTGTGGGCTGGAGTATTGCCCGGTTGTGGGCTGCTTGCTCAGGTGTCGGGGGTCTGCTTGGTCAGGTGTCGGGGGTCTGCTTGGTCAGGTGTCGGGGGTCTGCTTGGTCAGGTGTCGGGGGTCTGCTTGCTCAGGTGTCGGGGGTCTGCTTGCTCAGGTGTCGGGGGTCTGCTTGCTCAGGTGTCGAGGGTCTGCTTGCTCAGGTGTCGAGGGTCTGCTTGCTCAGGTGTCGGGTCTGCTTGCTCAGGTGTCGGGGGTCTGCTTGCTCAAGTGTCGGGGGTCTGCTTGCTCAGGTGTCGAGGGTCTGCTTGCTCAGGTGTCGGGGGTCTGCTTGCTCAGGTGTCGGGGGTCTGCTTGCTCAGGTGTCAAGGGTCTGCTTGCTCGAGTGTCGGGGGCCTGCTTGCTCGGGTGTCGAGGGTCTGCTTGCTCGAGTGTCGGGGGCCTGCTTGCTCAGGTGTCGAGGGTCTGCTTGCTCGGGTGTCGAGGGTCTGCTTGCTCGAGTGTCGGGGGCCTGCTTGCTCAGGTGTCGAGGGTCTGCTTGCTCGGGTGTCGGAGGCCTGTTTGCTCGGCTGTCGATGGTCTGCTTGCTCGGGTGTCGAGGTTCTGCTTGCTCGGGTGTGGAGGGTCTGCTTGCTCGGGTGTTGGGGTCCAGCTTTCAGTAACTTAGACATTAGGAAAAACTTTCTGACAGTGAGGGCAGTCAGAAAGTAGAACAGGCAGCCACGGGAGGCAGTGAGGGCAGTCAGAAAGTAGAACAGGCAGCCACGGGAGGCAGTGAGGGCAGTCAGAGAGTAGAACAGGCAGCCACGGGAGGCAGTGAGGGCAGTCAGAAAGTAGAACAGGCAGCCA
This sequence comes from Anomaloglossus baeobatrachus, assembly GCF_048569485.1. NCBI lineage: Eukaryota > Metazoa > Chordata > Amphibia > Anura > Aromobatidae > Anomaloglossus > Anomaloglossus baeobatrachus. The sequence goes on along the minus strand of NC_134358.1, from coordinate 13,067,757 downwards.
CGGGAGGCAGTGAGGGCAGTCAGAGAGTAGATCAGGCAGCCACGGGAGGCAGTGAGGGCAGTCAGAGAGTGGCACAGGCAGCTACAGGAGGCAGTGAGGGCAGTCAGAGAGTGGAACAGGCAGCTACAGGAGGCAGTGAGGGCAGTCAGGGAGCGGAGCAGGCAGCCACAGGAGGCAGTGAGGGCAGTCAGAGGGAGGAGCAGGCAGCCACAGGAGGCAGTGAGGGCAGTCAGAGGGAGCAGCAGGCAGCCACGGGAGGCAGTGAGGGCAGTCACAGAGCGGAACAGGCGGCCACGGTAGTCAGAAAGTGGAACAGGCGGCTACAGGAGGCAGTGAGGGCAGTCAGAGGGAGGAGCAGGCAGCTACAGGAGGCAGTGAGGGCAGTCAGAGAGTGGAACAGGCAGCTACAGGAGGCAGTGAGGGCAGTCAGAGAGAGGAGCAGGCAGCTACAGGAGGCAGTGAGGGCAGTCAGAGTGTGGAGCAGGCAGCCACAGGAGGCAGTGAGGGCAGTCAGAGGGAGGAGCAGGCAGCCACGGGAGGCAGTGAGGGCAGTCAAGGAGCGGAGCAGGCAGCCACAGGAGGCAGTGAGGGCAGTCAGAGGGAGGAGCAGACAGCCACAGGAGGCAGTGAGGGCAGTCAGAGGGAGGAGCAGGCAGCCACAGGAGGCAGTGAGGGCAGTCAGGGAGCGGAGCAGGCAGCCACAGGAGGCAGTGAGGGCAGTCAGAGGTAGGAGCAGGCAGCCACAGGAGGCAGTGAGGGCAGTCAGAGGGAGGAGCAGGCAGCTACAGGAGGCAGTGAGGGCAGTCAGAGGGAGGAGCAGGCAGCCACAGGAGGCAGTGAGGGCAGTCAGAGGGAGGAGCAGGCAGCCACAGGAGGCAGTGAGGGCAGTCAGAGGGAGGAGCAGGCAGCTACAGGAGGCAGTGAGGGCAGTCAGAGGGAGGAGCAGGCAGCTACAGGAGGCAGTGAGGGCAGTCAGAGAGTGGAACAGGCGGGCACAGGAGGCAGTGAGGGCAGTCAGGGAGCGGAGCAGGCGGGCACAGGAGGCAGTGAGGGCAGTCAGGGAGCGGAGCAGGCAGCCACAGGAGGCAGTGAGGGCAGTCAGGGAGCGGAGCAGGCAGCCACAGGAGGCAGTGAGAGTAGTCAGAGAGTGGAACAGGAAGGCACAGGAGGCAGTGAGGGCAGTCAGAGGGAGGAGCAGGCAGCTACAGGAGGCAGTGAGGGCAGTCAGAGAGTGGAACAGGCGGGCACAGGAGGCAGTGAGGGCAGTCAGGGAGCGGAGCAGGCGGGCACAGGAGGCAGTGAGGGCAGTCAGGGAGCGGAGCAGGCAGCCACAGGAGGCAGTGAGCTCTCCATCAATGGAAATCTTCAAGCAGAAACTGGATAAACACACAGCCCAGATAATATAGGAAAGCTGCACTCGCAGGGGTTGGACCCGATGGCCCTTGAGGTCCTTCCAACTCTACCATTCTATGATCTATGAATTTGTTACTTTGTGTCAGGAGTCTTTTCTCTTTCACAATCCATTTAACCCTTTGTTTCGGTCTCCGTACCTGTTGCGCTGGGTGACCCCCTGTAATTGTCCGAGGTGACGCTGTCAGGCTGCTTTGCACTTCTGGAATTTTCTTCATGGTGTGTGTCATGTAATGAGGCGTCTTTTGAGGGATGATGCTATGAATATGAGGGTGTATAGATTTACGCAGTGATATTTCTGATGGAGTGTCGTCATGTTGGGGATTGTGGGATGTCTCATTATGACGGAGCGGGGGGGGTCCATGCTTTGCCCCAGGTGGGTGCAGGGATCGGGCGCACAGTGCAGGGTTTTGTGCATTGTCTCAGAGTGCCGCGTCTCACGGTTCTGCAGAATTTCACATCTCTATGCCGGCTGGTCCTGTGGGTGTGTGATGAGGGGCAGCGCCTGGCACCAGCTCAGGTGTGGCGTGAGGGTGGGGCACAGGCTCACAAGGGTTAATTAGACTGCGGGAAGCGCTGTCTGCAAGAATGTGTAGCTGCGAGATATTTAGCCAGTTCTGTCACAGCAAGTTATAGGAATGTGAGCGCTGCGGAGTATTAGTATGTGACATCTCGAGATACACAGGGACCCGGCACCCCCAGAGACCTCCCCAAATCACAAGGACCCGACACCCCCAGAGACCTCCCCAAATCACAAGGACCCGACACCCCCAGAGACCTCCCCAAATCAGAGGGCACCCGGCACCCCAGAGACCTCCCCAAATCACAGGGACCCGACACCCCCAGAGACCTCCCCAAATCACAGGGACCCGGCACCCCCAGAGACCTCCCCAAATCACAGGGACCCGACACCCACAGAGACCTCCCCAAATCACAGGGACCCGACACCCACAGAGACCTCCCCAAATCACAGGGACTCTGCACCCCCAGAGACCTCCCCAAATCACAGGGACTCAGCACCCCCAGAGACCTCCCCAAATCACAGGGACCCGGCACCCCCAGAGACCTCCCCAAATCACAGGGACCCGCCACCCCAGAGACCTCCCCAAATCACAGGGACCCGACACCCACAGAGACCTCCCCAAATCACAGGGACTCAGCACCCCCAGAGACCTCCCCAAATCACAGGGACCCGGCACCCCCAGAGACCTCTCCAAATCACAGGGACCCGCCACCCCAGAGACCTCCCCAAATCACAGGGACCCGGCACCCCCAGAGCCCTCCCCAAATCACAGGGACCCGACACCCCCAGAGACCTCCCCAAATCACAGGGACCCGGCACCCCCAGAGACCTCTCCAAATCACAGGGACCCGCCACCCCAGAGACCTCCCCAAATCACAGGGACCCGGCACCCCCAGAGCCCTCCCCAAATCACAGGGACCCGACACCCCCAGAGACCTCTCCAAATCACAGGGACCCGACACCCCCAGAGCCCTCCCCAAATCACAGGGACCCGACACCCCCAGAGACCTCCCCAAATCACAGGGACCCGACACCCACAGAGACCTCCGCAAATCACAGGGACCCGACACCCACAGAGACCTCCCCAAATCACAGGGACCCGACACCCACAGAGACCTCCCCAAATCACAGGGACCCGACACCCACAGAGACCTCCGCAAATCACAGGGACCCGACACCCACAGAGACCTCCCCAAATCACAGGGACCCGGCACCCCCAGAGACCTCTCCAAATCACAGGGACCCGACACCCACAGAGACCTCCCCAAATCACAGGGACCCGACACCCACAGAGACCTCCCCAAATCACAGGGACTCGGCACCCCCAGAGACCTCCCCAAATCACAGGGACTCGGCACCCCCAGAGACCTCCCCAAATCACAGGGACTCTGCACCCCCAGAGACGACCTCAAATCACAGGGACCCGGCACCCCAGAGACCTCCCCAAATCACAGGGACCCGACACCCCCAGAGACCCCCGTATCACAGGGACATGGCACCCCCAGAGTACTCCTAGCGACCCAACCCCCTGAATCACAGGGGCCCGGCACCTCCAGTGACAACCCACCCGTATCAGAGTTTTCTGCTACTCTTGCAGCCCGTACCAGTTTCTTTCCCTCTTGCGGCTCGTGTCGGGCCCTGCGCCTCTTGCTGCCCGCGCCGGGCTCTGCGCCTCTTGCGGCCCCTGCCGGGCTCTGCGCCTCTTGCAGCCCGTGCCGGGCTCTGCGCCTCTTGCAGCCCGTGCCGGGCTCTGCGCCTCTTGCAGCCCGTGCCGGGCTCTGCGCCTCTTGCAGCCCGTGCCGGGCTCTGCGCCTCTTGCAGCCCGTGCCGGGCTCTGCGCCTATTGCAGCCCGTGCCGGGCTCTGCGCCTATTGCAGCCCGTGCCGGGCTCTGCGCCTATTGCAGCCCGTGCCGGGCTCTGCGCCTATTGCAGCCCGTGCCGGGCTCTGCGCCTATTGCAGCCCGTGCCGGGCTCTGCGCCTCTTGCTGCCCGTGCCGGGCTCTGCGCCTATTGCAGCCCGTGCCGGGCTCTTCCACTCTTGCTGCCCGTGCTGGGCTCTGCGCCTCTTGCAGCCCGTGCCGGGCTCTGCGCCTATTGCAGCCCGTGCCGGGCTCTTCCACTCTTGCAGCCCGTGCTGGGCTCTGCGCCTCTTGCAGCCCGTGCCGGGCTCTGCGCCTATTGCAGCCCGTGTCGGGCTCTGCGCCTATTGCAGCCCGTGCCGGGCTCTGCGCCTATTGCAGCCCGTGCCGGGCTCTTCCACTCTTGCTGCCCGTGCCGGGCTCTGCGCCTCTTGCTGCCCGTGCCGGGCTCTGCGTCTCTTGCTGCCCGTGCCGGGCTCTGCGCCTATTGCAGCCCGTGCCGGGCTCTTCCACTCTTGCTGCCCGTGCCGGGCTCTGCGCCTATTGCAGCCCGTGCCGGGCTCTTCCACTCTTGCAGCCTGTGCCGGGCTCTGCGCCTCTTGCTGCCCGTGCCGGGCTCTGCGCCTATTGCAGCCCGTGCCGGGCTCTTCCACTCTTGCTGCCCGTGCCGGGCTCTGCGCCTCTTGCTGCCTGTGCCGGGCTCTGCGTCTCTTGCTGCCCGTGCCGGGCTCTGCGCCTATTGCAGCCCGTGCCGGGCTCTTCCACTCTTGCAGCCCGTGCCGGGCTCTTCCACTCTTGCTGCCCGTGCCGGGCTCTGCGCCTCTTGCTGCCTGTGCCGGGCTCTGCGTCTCTTGCTGCCCGTGCCGGGCTCTTCCACTCTTGCTGCCCGTGCCGGGCTCTGCGCCTCTTGCTGCCTGTGCCGGGCTCTGCGCCTCTTGCTGCCTGTGCCGGGCTCTGCGTCTCTTGCTGCCTGTGCCGGGCTCTGCGCCTCTTGCAGCCCGTGCCGGGCTCTTCCACTCTTGCTGCCCGTGCCGGGCTCTGCGCCTCTTGCTGCCCGTGCCGGGCTCTGCGTCTCTTGCAGCCTGTGCCGGGCTCTTCCACTCTTGCAGCCTGTGCCGGGCTCTGCGCCTCTTGCTGCCCGTGCCGGGCTCTGCGCCTATTGCAGCCCGTGCCGGGCTCTTCCACTCTTGCTGCCCGTGCCGGGCTCTGCGCCTCTTGCTGCCTGTGCCGGGCTCTGCGTCTCTTGCTGCCCGTGCCGGGCTCTGCGCCTATTGCAGCCCGTGCCGGGCTCTTCCACTCTTGCAGCCCGTGCCGGGCTCTTCCACTCTTGCTGCCCGTGCCGGGCTCTGCGCCTCTTGCTGCCTGTGCCGGGCTCTGCGTCTCTTGCTGCCCGTGCCGGGCTCTTCCACTCTTGCTGCCCGTGCCGGGCTCTGCGCCTCTTGCTGCCTGTGCCGGGCTCTGCGTCTCTTGCTGCCTGTGCCGGGCTCTGCGTCTCTTGCTGCCTGTGCCGGGCTCTGCGCCTCTTGCTGCCTGTGCCGGGCTCTTCGCCTCTTGCTGCCCGTGCCGGGCTCTGCGTCTCTTGCTGCCCGTGCCGGGCTCTTCGCCTCTTGCTGCCCGTGCCGGGCTCTGCGTCTCTTGCTGCCCGTGCCGGGCTCTGCGCCTATTGCAGCCCGTGCCTGGCTCTTCCACTCTTGCTGCCCGTGCCGGGCTCTGCGCCTCTTGCTGCCCGTGCCGGGCTCTGCGTCTCTTGCTGCCCGTGCCGGGCTCTGCGCCTATTGCAGCCCGTGCCGGGCTCTTCCACTCTTGCTGCCCGTGCCGGGCTCTGCGCCTCTTGCTGCCTGTGCCGGGCTCTGCGTCTCTTGCTGCCCGTGCCGGGCTCTGCGCCTATTGCAGCCCGTGCCGGGCTCTTCCACTCTTGCAGCCTGTGCTGGGCTCTGCGCCTCTTGCAGCTCGGCCTTTGATTTGGGTGTGGGTTTACAGTGGCAGTCTAAGGAGGCCGGGCATCCTGTGGGGAGTGTCAGTGGGGCACACCTTGAGTGGGTCAGTGACACACCTCGGAAAGAGGAGGGCACTGAGTGGGCAGGGCAGGAACCAGACAGGGCAGGCTTGGAATTGCTTAGCCTGCGGCCAATCTGGGGGTAGACAGAGAAAGGGAAGGAAGGAGGTGCAGGCTGAGAGTCAGAGTGGAGATCAGACAGCGCAGCACTCCAGCACCGGCAGCAGATTGTAAGCTCCATGGACCAGCAGATGTACCGCGCCAATGCCGCCCTGCCATCCAATCAGGACAGCACATTCCGCCAGAGAACCAGCTCTGAGGACAACCTGTACTTGGCAGTGCTGAGAGCCACAGAGGGCAAGAAAGGTAGCGGCTACTGGGGCACTGAGCAGTGGGGCATGGAGGTGTGGGCAGGGAGTTTGTAGCTCACCTCATGTGCAGGGGCCACGGCTAGGTGGAGGTTACGTGTTATACCCCTGAGGAGGACCGGTGCCCGTCTGCTGGGTGGCATCTCTGTGGGTACCGGCTCAGCAGGAATCTGAAGAATCTGGAAAACAACTTTGATTTACAGTTATTTTTTTTTCCCGGGTATATAAAGAGGCCTCAGTGAATGGCGCCTTACTACCGATTATTGGGGTACTGCGCCTGTGTACATCGTTCTACTGTCATTGGGGTACTGTTCCTGTGTATGTAATTTTGCTGCCAGTTATAGGGGTGCTGTTCCCATATACATCATTTCTCTGCTTGTTATTGGAGTACTGCGCCTGTGTACTTTGTCCTACCTGCCTGTTATTGGGGTACTGCGCCTGTGTACATTGTCCCACCTGCCTGTTATTGGGGTACTGCGCCTGTGTACATTGTCCTACCTGCCTGTTATTGGGGTACTGCGCCTGTGTACATTGTCCTACCTGCCTGTTATTGAGGTACTGCGCCCATGTACATTGTCTCTACCGGTTATTGGGCTCCTGCACCCTGTGTACATGGTCGTGCTACCTGTTTTTGGGGTGCTAGCCCCATCGACATCGTTTTACTTCCTGTTATTGGGGTACTGCGCACTTGTACAAAGTTTTACCTGTTATTGGGGTACTTAGCTTGTGTACGTAGTCCTACTGCCTCTTATTGCGGTACTGCACCTGTGTACATTATCTTACTGCCGAATTTTGTGTTACTACACCTGTGTACATAGTCTTACTGCATGTTATTGGGGTACTCCTCCTGTGTACATGTTCCCACTGTTGGGTTTTGTGGTACTGTGCCTGTGTAAATTGTTCTACAGCCTGTTATTGGGGTATCTCGCCTATGTACATAGTCCTACTGCCTGTTATTGGAGTACTAGCCATATGTACATTGTTCTACTGTCTGTTATTGGGGTTCGATCATCCTACTGCCTGTTCTTGGGGTACTGTGCCTCTATACATCATTCCACTGATTATTATTAGTGTACTGTACGTGTGAACATTGTCCTACTGACTATTAGGAGAACTGCGCCTGTGTACATGGCCCTGCTGCCTGTTATTGGGGTACTGCGCCTGTGTACAATACATGGTTATACTTCCTGTTATTAGGATACTCCGCCTGTGTACATTATCCTACCTTCCTGTTAGTGGGGTACTGTGCCCAATTACATCATTCCACTGCTTGTTATTGGGGTACTGCACCTGTGTACATTGTCCTACTGCCTGTTATTGGGGTACTGTACCTGTTTACATAGTCCCACTACTTAGTATTGCAGTAGTAGTCCCATGTACATTGTCCTACTTCCTGTTATTGGGGTACTGTGCCCTTGTACATTGTTTTACCTGTTACTGGGGTACTGCACCTGTCTACATAGTCCTACTGCCTGTTATTCGGGTGCTGCGCCTGTGTACATAGTCCTACTGCCGGTTATTCGGGTACTGCGCCTGTGTACATAGTCCTACTGCCTGTTATTCGGGTACTGATCCTGTGTACATAGTCCTACTGCCTGTTATTCGGGTACTGCGCCTGTCTACATAGGCCTACTGCCTGTTATTTGAGTACTGCGTCTGTGTACATAGTCTTACTGCCTGTTATTCGGGTACTTCTGTGTACATAGTCCTACTGCCTGTTATTCGGGTACTGCGCCTGTATCTATAGTCCTTCTGACTATTATTGTATTACTGTGCCTGTCTACATAATTATACTGACTATAATTGTGGTACTGCGCCTGTGTAAATAGTCTTTCTGACTATTATTGTGGTACTGCGCCCATGTATATAATCCTGCTTACTATTATTGGGGTACTGTGCCTGTGTACATAGTCCTACTGCCTGTTTTTTGGGTACTGCACCTGTGTACATAGTTCTTCTGACTATTATAGTGGTACTGTGCCTAGTCCTTCTGACTATTATTATGGTACTTTCGCCTGTGTACATAGTCCTTCTGACTATTATTGGGGTACTGTGCCTGTTTTCATAGCCCTTCTGACTATTATTGGGGTACTGTGCCTGTTTTCATAGCCCTTCTGACTATTATTGTGGTACTGTGCCTGTGTACATAGTCCTTCTGACTATTATAGTGGTACTGCGCCTAGTCCTTCTGACTATTATTATGGTACTGCGCCTGTGTACATAGTCTTTCTGACTATTATTAGGGTACTGCGTCTGTGTACATCGTCCTTCTGGCTATTAATGTGGTACTGTGCCTGTGTACATAGTCCTGCTGACTATTATTTGGGTACTGTGCCTGTGTACATGGTCCTTCTGACTATTATTGGGGCACTGCGCCTGTGTACATCGTCCTTCTGGCTATTATTTGGGCACTGCGCATTTGTACACAGTCCTTCTGACTATTATTGGGGTACTGCGTCTGTATACATAGTCCTACTGACTTATTGGGGTACTGCGCCTGTGTACATCGTCCTTCTGACTATTATTGGGGTACTGCGCCTGTGTACATCGTCCTTCTGACTATTATTGGGGTACTGCACCTGTCTACATCGTCCTACAGCCAGTCATATGGGGCACTGTAGCCATATCCTGTGGGGGGGGCTCTGCCATCTCTTTTCGTGTTTATTTACCCCCCATCTTCTCTGTTACAGATGAACGAGATCGAGTCCAGAAGAAGACATTTACCAAATGGGTGAACAAACATCTGATAAAGGTGAGTGAGCCCAGCCCGACCTACGATCAGTGCCCCCCGCCTAGTCACAGAGACCTACGACCAGTGCCCCCCGCCTAGTCACAGAGACCTACGACCAGTGCCCCCCGCCTAGTCACAGAGACCTACGACAAGTGCCCCCCTGCCTAGTCACAGAGACCTACAACCAGTGGCCCCCCGCCTAACTGAGCTTGCTCTGATATAACCTTGCAAAGGGGCATGTCCGGATGTGTTCATTGGTCAGTGGGTCGAACAATGTATTAGTCCATGAGCTGATTGGTAGGCGTCATTGTAGGCGGGTCTATGACATCATTGGATGGATCCATGGTGATGGTGATGGGAGGGACGTCATCTGGTGGATCCATGCTGGATGGTCTGGTCTGTAATGTCATCTGATCTTTGGTTTGGTCTGCTCTTATATGGTATCTTCTTACACCTGGACATTCCTTGCATTCCAGGCAAGGTGTGGAGAAACAGGCAATGGCAGCCACCTTTATATCTGTGTCATGTGTATGATCTGAAACCTGAATTATGTAAGGCAAATCGACATATTTCCCACAATGCTCTATGTCCAGAGGTTAATTAAGTATTTCATTTTATGGCTCTCCTCAACACTACGACCAGTGCCCCCCCGCCTAGTCACAGAGACCTACGACCAGTGCCCCCCCGCCTAGTCACAGAGACCTACGACCAGTGCCCCCCCGCCTAGTCACAGAGACCTACGACCAGTGCCCCCCCGCCTAGTCACAGAGACCTACGACAAGTGCCCCCCCCGCCTAGTCACAGAGACCTACGACCAGTGCCCCCCCGCCTAGTCACACAGACCTACGACCAGTGCCCCCCCGCCTAGTCACAGAGACCTACGACCAGTGCCCCCCCGCCTAGTCACAGAGACCTACGACAAGTGCCCCCCCCGCCTAGTCACAGAGACCTACGACCAGTGCCCCCCCGCCTAGTCACAGAGACTTACGACCAGTGCCCCCCCGCCTAGTCACAGAGACCTACGCCCAGTGCCCCCCTGCCTAGTCACAGAGACCTACGACCAGTGCCCCCCCGCCCAGTCACAGAGACCTACGACCAGTGCCCCCCCGCCTAGTCACAGAGACCTACGACAAGTGCCCCCCCCGCCTAGTCACAGAGACCTACGACAAGTGCCCCCCCGCCTAGTCACAGAGACCTACGACCAGTGCCCCCCCGCCTAGTCACAGAGACTTACGACCAGTGCCCCCCCGCCTAGTCACAGAGACCTACGACCAGTGCCCCCCCGCCTAGTCACAGAGACCTACGACCAGTGCCCCCCGCCTAGTCACAGAGACCTACGACCAGTGCCCCCCGCCTAGTCACAGAGACGTACGACCAGTGCCCCCCCGCCTAGTCACAGAGACCTACGACCAGTGCCCCCCGCCTAGTCACAGAGACCTACGACCAGTGCCCCCCCGCCTAGTCACAGAGACCTACGACCAGTGCCCCCCACCGCCTAGTCACAGAGACCTACGACCAGTGCCCCCCCCCGCCTAGTCACAGAGACCTACGACCAGTGCCCCCCACCGCCTAGTCACAGAGACCTACGACCAGTGCCCCCCTGCCTAGTCACAGAGACCTATGACCAGTGCCCCCCCGCCTAGTCACAGAGACCTACGACCAGTGCCCCCCACCGCCTAGTCACAGAGACCTACGACCAGTGCCCCCCCGCCTAGGCACAGAGACCTACGACCAGTGCCCCCCCGCCTAGGCACAGAGACCTACGACCAGTGCCCCCCCGCCTAGTCACAGAGACCTACGACCAGTGCCCCCCCGCCTAATCACAGAGACCTATGACCAGTGCCCCCCCCGCCTAGTCACACAGACCTACGACCAGTGCCCCCCGCCTAGTCACACAGACCTACGACCAGTGCCCCCCCGCCTAGTCACAGAGACCTACGACCAGTGCCCCCCCGCCTAGTCACAGAGACCTATGACCAGTGCCCCCCGCCTAGTCACACAGACCTACGACCAGTGCCCCCCGCCTAGTCACACAGACCTACGACCAGTGCCCCCCCGCCTAGTCACACAGACCTACGACCAGTGCCTCCCCGCCTAGTCACAGAGACCTACGACCAGTGGCCCCCCGCCTAGTCACAGAGACCTACGACCAGTGCCCCCCCGCCTAGTCACAGAGACCTACGACCAGTGCCCCCCCGCCTAGTCACAGAGACCTACGACCAGTGCCCCCCCGCCTAGTCACGGAGACCTACGACCAGTGCCCCCCCGCCTAGGCACACAGACCTACGACCAGTGCCCCCCCGCCTAGTCACAGAGACCTACGACCAGTGCCCCCCGCCTAGTCACACAGACCTACGACCTGTGCCCCCTGCCTAGTCACACAGACCTACGACCAGTGCCCCCCGCCTAGTCACAGAGACCTACGACCAGTGCCCCCCGCCTAGTCACAGAGACCTACGACCAGTGCCCCCCACCGCCTAGTCACAGAAACCTACGACCAGTGCCCCCCCGCCTAGTCACAGAGACCTACGACCAGTGCCCCCCCGCCTAGTCACAGAGACCTATGACCAGTGCCCGCCCGCCTAGTCACAGAGACCTACGACAAGTGCCCCCCCGCCTAGTCACAGAGACCTACGACCAGTGCCCCCCCGCCTAGTCACAGAGACCTACGACCAGTGCCCCCCCGCCTAGTCACAGAGACCTACGACCAGTGCCCCCCCGCCTAGTCACAGAGACCTACGACCAGTGCCCCCCCGCCTAGTCACAGAGACCTACGACCAGTGCCCCCCTGCCTAGTCACAGAGACCTACGACCAGTGCCCCCCCGCCTAGTCACAGAGACCTACGACCAGTGCCCCCCCCCCGCCTAGTCACAGAGACCTACGACCAGTGCCCCCCCGCCTAGTCACAGAGACCTACGACCAGTGCCCCCCCGCCTAGTCAGAGACCTACGACCAGTGCCCCCCCGCCTAGACACAGAGACCTACGACCACTGCCCCCCGCCTAGACACGCAGACCTACGACCAGTGCCCCCCCCCCCCGCCTAGACACACAGACCTATGACCAGTGCCCCCCCCGCCTAGTCACACAGACCTACGACCAGTGCCCCCCCGCCTAGGAACACAGACCTACGACCAGTGCCCCCCCGCCTAGTCACAGAGACCTACGACCAGTGCCCCCCCGCCTAGTCACACAGACCTACGACCAGTGCCCCCCCGCCTAGTCACACAGACCTACGACCAGTGCTCCCCCCGCCTAGTCACACAGACCTACGACCAGTGCCCCCCGCCTAGTCACACAGACCTACGACCAGTGCCCCCCCGCCTAGTCACACAGACCTACGACCAGTGCCCCCCCGCCTAGTCACACAGATCTACGACCAGTGCCCCCCCGCCTAGTCACACAGACCTACGACCAGTGCTCCCCCCGCCTAGTCACACAGACCTACGACCAGTGCCCCCCCGCCTAGTCACAGAGACCTATGACCAGTGCCCCCCCCGCCTAGTCACACAGACCTACGACCAGTGCCCCCCCGCCTAGTCACAGAGACCTACGACCAGTGCCCCCCCGCCTAGTCACAGAGACCTACGACCAGTGCCCCCCACCGCCTAGTCACACAGACCTACGACCAGTGCCCCCCAACGCCTAGTCACAGAGACCTACGACCAGTGCCCCCCCGCCTAGTCACAGAGACCTACGACCAGTGCCCCCGCCTAGTCACAGAGACCTACGACCAGTGCCCCCCCGCCTAGTCACAGAGACCTACGACCAGTGCCCCCCGCCTAGTCACACAGACCTACGACCAGTGCCCCCCGCCTAGTCACAGAGACCTACGACCAGTGCCCCCCACCGCCTAGTCACAGAGACCTACGACCAGTGGCCCCCCCCCGCCTAGTCACACAGACCTACGACCAGTGCCCCCCCGCCTAGTCACAGAGACCTACGACCAGTGCCCCCCGCCTAGTCACAGAGACCTACGACCAGTGCCCCCCCGCCTAGTCACAGAGACCTACGACCAGTGCCCCCCCGCCTAGGCACACAGACCTACGACCAGTGCCCCCCGCCTAGTCAGAGACCTACGACCAGTGCCCCCCCGCCTAGACACAGAGACCTACGACCACTGCCCCCCGCCTAGACACGCAGACCTACGACCAGTGCCCCCCCCCCCGCCTAGACACACAGACCTATGACCAGTGCCCCCCCCGCCTAGTCACACAGACCTACGACCAGTGCCCCCCCGCCTAGGAACACAGACCTACGACCAGTGCCCCCCCGCCTAGTCACAGAGACCTACGACCAGTGCCCCCCCGCCTAGTCACACAGACCTACGACCAGTGCCCCCCCGCCTAGTCACACAGACCTACGACCAGTGCTCCCCCCGCCTAGTCACACAGACCTACGACCAGTGCCCCCCCGCCTAGTCACACAGACCTACGACCAGTGCCCCCCCGCCTAGTCACACAGACCTACGACCAGTGCCCCCCCGCCTAGTCACACAGATCTACGACCAGTGCCCCCCGCCTAGTCACACAGACCTACGACCAGTGCTCCCCCCGCCTAGTCACACAGACCTACGACCAGTGCCCCCCCGCCTAGTCACAGAGACCTATGACCAGTGCCCCCCCCGCCTAGTCACACAGACCTACGACCAGTGCCCCCCCGCCTAGTCACAGAGACCTACGACCAGTGCCCCCCCGCCTAGTCACAGAGACCTACGACCAGTGCCCCCCACCGCCTAGTCACACAGACCTACGACCAGTGCCCCCCAACGCCTAGTCACAGAGACCTACGACCAGTGCCCCCCGCCTAGTCACAGAGACCTACGACCAGTGCCCCCCACCGCCTAGTCACACAGACCTACGACCAGTGCCCCCCCGCCTAGTCACAGAGACCTACGACCAGTGCCCCCGCCTAGTCACAGAGACCTACGACCAGTGCCCCCCCGCCTAGTCACAGAGACCTACGACCAGTGCCCCCCCGCCTAGGCACACAGACCTACGACCAGTGCCCCCCGCCTAGTCACACAGACCTACGACCAGTGCCCCCCGCCTAGTCACAGAGACCTACGACCAGTGCCCCCCACCGCCTAGTCACAGAGACCTACGACCAGTGGCCCCCCCCCGCCTAGTCACACAGACCTACGACCAGTGCCCCCCCGCCTAGTCACAGAGACCTACGACCAATGCCCCCCGCCTAGTCACAGAGACCTACGACCAGTGCCCCCCCGCCTAGTCACAGAGACCTACGACCAGTGCCCCCCCGCCTAGGCACACAGACCTACGACCAGTGCCCCCCGCCTAGTCACACAGACCTACGACCAGTGCCCCCCGCCTAGTCACACAGACCTACGACCAGTGCCCCCCGCCTAGTCACAGAGACCTACGACCAGTGCCCCCCACCGCCTAGTCACAGAGACCTACGACCAGTGCCCCCCACCGCCTAGTCACAGAGACCTATGACCAGTGGCCCCCCCCGCCTAGTCACACAGACCTACGACCAGTGCCTTCCCGCCTAGTCACAGAGACCTACGACCAGTGCCCCCCCGCCTAGTCACAGAGACCTACGACCAGTGCCCCCCGCCTAGTCACAGAGACCTACGACCAGTGCCCCCCCGCCTAGTCACAGAGACCTACGACCAGTGCCCCCCCGCCTAGGCACACAGACCTACGACCAGTGCCCCCCGCCTAGTCACACAGACCTACGACCAGTGCCCCCCGCCTAGTCACAGAGACCTACGACCAGTGCCCCCCACCGCCTAGTCACAGAGACCTACGACCAGTGCCCCCCCGCCTAGTCACAGAGACCTACGACCAGTGCCCCCCCCCGCCTAGTCACATAGACCTACGACCAGTGCCCCCCGCCTAGTCACACAGACCTACGACCAGTGCCCCCCGCCTAGTCACAGAGACCTACGACCAGTGCCCCCCGCCTAGTCACAGAGACCTACGACCAGTGCCCCCCACCGCCTAGTCACAGAGACCTACGACCAGTGCCCCCCCGCCTAGTCACAGAGACCTACGACCAGTGCCCCCCCCCGCCTAGTCACAGAGACCTACGACCAGTGCCCCCCCCGCCTAGTCACAGAGACCTACGACCAGTGCCCCCCCCCGCCTAGTCACACAGACCTACGACCAGTGCCCCCTGCCTAGTCACAGAGACCTACGACCAGTGCCCCCCGCCTAGTCAGAGACCTACGACCAGTGCCCCCCACCGCCTAGTCACAGAGACCTACGACCAGTGCCCCCCCGCCTAGTCACAGAGACCTACGAACAGTGCCCCCCCGCCTAGTCACAGAGACCTACGACCAGTGCCCCCCGCCTAGTCACAGAGACCTATGACCAGTGCCCCCCCGCCTAGTCACAGAGACCTATGACCAGTGCCCCCCCACCCAGCTTAGTCACACAGACCTCTGGCCGGTGTCCTCCTGCACACGCACACCTATGACTGGTGTCCCCCTCCTGCACACGCAGACCTGTGACCGGTGTCCCCCTCCTGCACACGCAGACCTGTGACCGGTGTCCCCCTCCTACACACGCAGACCTGTGACCGGTGTCCCCCTCCTGCACACGCAGACCTGTGACCGGTGTCCCCCTCCTGCACACGCACACCTCTGGCTGGTTCCCCCTGTATGTGAGGATGCCACCCCTGATCTTGGGGTGCGGTGCACAATTGCTGGGTGCGCCTCTCGATTTAGTCTTTGGGTTCCTGGAACTTGTGGTTCCGGTTATTTCCGGATCAGCGATCGTCTGATCTTTGAGGAATGTCGCAGTGCGGACGTCTTGTGGTCGCCTCTTCCTGTCGGCCGCTGGGGGGTCCCTGTGAGCAGCTCTTGAGTCAGAGACCTTTGTTACTTTTTGTTTTTACTGTAACCATGGAAACCACCACAAGTGGGACCAAAGTTACAATGTGAGAATAGGCACGTGGCTTTTTGGATCGTCAGCTCTGCAGCTCAGGGAGCTGTCCGGAGCACGTGCTGTTAGTGAGAACTCGAGCACCGTATTGTACCATGGGATTCAGACTATTGCGTTCTGTTATTATTATTATTTATTATTATTATAGCGCCATTTATTCCATGGCGCTTTACAAGTGAAAGAGGGTACACATCAAAAGTAGTACAACAGTCATTAACAGTACGAAACAGACTGGTACAGGAGGAGAGAGGACCCTGCCCGCGAGGGCGCACAGTCTACAGGAGGAGAGAGGACCCTGCCCGCGAGGGCTCACAGTCTACAGGAGGAGAGAGGACCCTGCCCGCGAGGGCTCACAGTCTACAGGAGGAGAGAGGACCCTGCCCGCGAGGGCTCACAGTCTACAGGAGGAGAGAAGACCCTGCCCGCGAGGGCTCACAGTCTACAGGAGGAGAGAGGACCCTGCCCGCGAGGGCTCACAGTCTACAGGAGGAGAGAGGACCCTGCCCGCGAGGGCGCACAGTCTACAGGAGGAGAGAGGACCCTGCCCGCGAGGGCTCACAGTCTACAGGAGGAGAGAGGACCCTGCCCGCGAGGGCTCACAGTCTAGAGGAGGAGAGAGGACCCTGCCCGCGAGGGCTCACAGTCTACAGGAGGAGAGAAGACCCTGCCCGCGAGGGCTCACAGTCTACAGGAGGAGAGAAGACCCCGCCCGCGAGGGCTCACAGTCTACAGGAGGAGAGAGGACCCTGCCCGCGAGGGCTCACAGTCTACAGGGTATGGGGGAGGGTACAGGAGGAGAGAGGACCCTGCCCGCGAGGGCTCACAGTGTACAGGGGATGGGGAGGGTACAGGAGGAGAGAGGACCCTGCCCGCGAGGGCTCACAGTCTACAGGGTATGGGGGAGGGTACAGGAGGAGAGAGGACCCTGCCCGCGAGGGCTCACAGTCTACAGGGGATGGGGAGGGTACAGGAGGAGAGAGGACCCTGCCCGCGAGGGCTCACAGTCTACAGGGGATGGGGGAGGGTACAGTAGGAGAGAGGACCCTGCCCGCGAGGGCTCACAGTCTATAGGGAATGGGGGAGGGTACAGGAGGAGAGAGGACCCTGCCCGCGAGGGCTCACAGTCTACAGGGGATGGGGGAGGGTACAGGAGGAGAGAGGACCCTGCCCGCGAGGGCTCACAGTCTACAGGGGATGGGGGAGGGTACAGGAGGAGAGAGGACCCTGCCCGCGAGGGCTCACAGTCTATAGGGAATGGGGGAGGGTACAGGAGGAGAGAGGACCCTGCCCGCGAGGGCTCACAGTCTACAGGGGATGGGGAGGGTACAGGAGGAGAGAGGACCCTGCCCGCGAGGGCTCACAGTCTATAGGGAATGGGGGAGGGTACAGGAGGAGAGAGGACCCTGCCCGCGAGGGCTCACAGTCTACAGGGGATGGGGAGGGTACAGGAGGAGAGAGGACCCTGCCCGCGAGGGCTCACAGTCTGCAGGGTTTTATCTGCCATCTCCGTATTGCATATAGTACGTGCTCATCGGAGCTTTCTATAGAAGTTTTAATTCTGTACTGTTTGAATGCGATTTTGGCACCGAGAACTCTGCATTTGTTTTGCTTTCTCCTTTATCTTATAAGCTGGTCAGTCAGAGACCAGCCCGCTTCTCCACCACCGTCCTCCCCCGCCACCCCCTCTGCTGCCATTTACCCTCCACCGACGCCATCTCTCTCTCTGCCTCCGCTCCTCCACTGCTGTCTCTCCCCGCTCTTCTGCCGCCATTTCTCCCCGCTCCTCCGCCGCCGTCTCTCCTCTGCCACCATCTCTCCACTCTCCGCCGCTGCCATTTTTCTCCACTGCAGTATTTTCCCGCTGTTCCTCCACTGTCTCACCCCACTCCACCACCGCCTTCTCCCAGGTCCTCCACCCCAGTCTTCTCCCTCTGCTCCTCCTACTCCATCTCTCTCCTCGCTCCTCTGCCACCGTCAACCCCACCACTCCTTCGCTGCCATCTCCTCCCTCCACTCCTCTGCTGCCATCCCCCCCCTCCGCTCCTCTGCTGCTGTCTCCCCTGCTCTGCCACCACCTCCACCGCCGCTCATCCTCCACTGTCTCCTCCCATTGCTCCTCTGCTGCCGTCTCGCCCCCATCCTCCATCATCTCCCCCATCCCCGCTCATTTGCCGCCGTCTCCACTACCACTCCTCCGCTGTCTCCCCTCCCTCTGCTGCTGTCTTCCCCCTATCCTCTGTTGCCTCTCCTCCACCGCTGCTCCTCCGCTGCTATCTCTCCCTCCCTCTGCTCCTCTGCCAATATCTCCCCTCCTCCTCTCTCATCCTCCTCTGCCGTCTCCCCCTCTCTGCTCCTCTGCCGCCGTCTCCCCTCCTCCTCTGCCGCCGTCTCCCCTCCTCCTCTGCCGCTGTCTCCCCTTCTCTGCTCTTCCTCTGCCATCTCCACTCCACTTCTGCCGTCTCCCCCCTCTCTGCTCCTCTGCCACCGTCTCCCCTCCTCTGCCGCTGTCTCCCCTTCTCTGCTCTTCCTCTGCCATCTCCACTCCACTTCTGCCGTATCCCCCTCTCTGCTCCTCTGCCGCCGTCTCCCCCTCTCTGCTCCTCTGCCGCCGTCTCCCCCTCTCTGCTCCTCTGCCGCCGTCTCCCCCTCTCTGCTCCTCTGCCGCCGTCTCCCCCTCTCTGCTCCTCTGCCGTCGTCTCCCCTCCTCCTCTGCCGTCGTCTCCCCTCCTCCTCTGCCGCTGTCTCCCCTTCTCTGCTCTTCCTCTGCCATC
>NC_134358.1:12856688-13046688 GCF_048569485.1 Anomaloglossus baeobatrachus | reverse complement strand
TGTGTGTGGGTGTCTGTGTAGGGCAGTTGTTTGTGGTTCCCAGTGTGTGTGTGTGTGTGTGGTGTGTTGTGCAGTGCGCGCGTGTGTGTGTGTGTGTGTGCATCAGCCTCTCTTCTCTCAGCCTACCTCTCCCAGCCTCCCTCCTCCCAGCCTCCCTCAGCATCAGCCTCCCTCTCCCAGCCTCCCCAGCATCAGCCTCTCTCCTTCCAGCCTCCTCCAGCATCAGCCTCCCTCTCCCAGCCTTCCTCAGGATCAGCCTCTCTCCTCCCAGCCTCCGTCCTCCCAGCCTTCCCCAGCATCAGCTTTCCCCTCCCAGCCTCCCTCAGCATCAGCCTTCCCCAGCATCAGCCTCTCTCCTCCCAGCCTCAGCCTCTCTCCTTCCAGCCTCCCCCAGCATCAGCCTCTCTCCTTCCAGCTTCCCTCAGCATCAGCCTCCCCTTCCCAGCCTTCCCCAGGATCAGCCTCTCTCCTCCCAGCCTCCTTCCTCCCAGCCTCCCTCAGCATCAGCCTTCTGCTCCCAGTCTCCCCCAGCATCAGCCTCCCCATGCATCAGCCTCCACCAGCATCAGCCTCTCTCCTTCCAGCCTCTCTCCTTCCAGCCTCCCCCAGCATCAGCCTCCCCTTCCCAGCCTTCCACAGGATCAGCCTCTCTCCTCCCAGCCTCCTTCCTCCCAGCCTCCCTCTCCCAGCCTCCCTCAGCATCAGCCTTCCGCTCCCAGTCTCCCCCAGCATCAGCCTCCCCAAGCATCAGCCTCCACCAGCATCAGCCTCTCTCCTTCCAGCCTCCCCCAGCATCAGCCTCTCTCCTTCCAGCCTCCCTCAGCATCAGCCTCCCGTTCCCAGCCTTCCCCAGGATCAGCCTCTCTCCTCCCAGCCTCCTTCCTCCCAGCCTCCCTCAGCATCAGCCTTCCCCTCCCAGTCTCCCCCAGCATCAGCCTCCCCAAGCATCAGCCTCCACCAGCATTAGCCTCTCTCCTTCCAGCCTCCCCCAGCATCAGCCTCCCCAAGCATCAGCCTCCACCAGCATCAGCCTCCCTCGTCCCAGCCTCCCCCTCCCAGCCTCCCCCAGCATCAGCCTCTCTCCTCCCAGCCTTCCCCATGATCAGCCTCTCTGCTCCCAGCCTCCTCCAGCACGCCGTGCTCCTCTGCCGACACTCACACACCCGATCGCATCCACTCACACACACCCGATCGCATCCACTCACACACACCCGATCGCATCCACTCACACACACCCGATCGCATCCACTCACACACACCCGATCGCATCCACTCACACACACCCGATCGCATCCACTCACACACACCCGATCGCATCCACTCACACACACCCGATCGCATCCACTCACACACACCCGATCGCATCCACTCACACACACAGACACTGACGATATCGCACATACGCGCTTATACTCACAACATCCGGGGATATCACATGCTTCTGGCCATGTGATCCTCCGGCAGGTCCTGGAAGATCACAACAGCACAGTATCGAGGCCGAGAAGCAAGCGATATCCCAGGATGTTGTGAGTATGTGGATGCGATGTGATGTGTGTGTGTGAGTGAGTGTGATCTGATTTGTGTGTGTGTATGTGTGTGCTGTTGTGTGTGTGCTGTTATGTGTGTGCTGTTATGTGTGTGCTGTTATGTGTGTGCTGTTATGTGTGTGCTGTTATGTGTCTGTATTTTCCGCCGCTGCAGGACCTTGATGTGTGGATGCGATGTGATGTGTGTGTGTGAGGTGTGTGTGAGAGTGAGTGTGAGCCGGTGTACACTGGTAACTATGATGCACATCGGGTAACTAAGGGACCTTAGTTACCCGATGTGTATAATGGTTACCAGCTTTCACGGCCTCCGTGAAGATCCCAGCATCGCAAGGTTATGTCTGGCGCTGCTGGGATCCTGACGGAGCCGGTGTAGAAGCAAGCGATATCCCAGCATGTTGTGATGTGTGAGGTGTGTGTGAGAGTGAGTGTGATCTGATGTGTGTGTGTGTACTCACCTGGGAATCGGGGCTCCGTGTCAGTTGGGCCAGAGCGAGCGTGCATTGCGTGAGGGGGGCGGGGCCTGCAGAGAGCCGGGGCGAGAGGCCAATCCGTGGGGGGGGGGGCGGGGCCATGGCGAGCCCAGCAGCCAATCAGCTTTGTGTCACCGTAAGGACACAATTTCGGAGCATGACAGACAGACAGACAGATAGACAGACAGACAGACAGACAGACAGACAGAATAAGGCAATTATATATATAGATATATATATATATATATATATATATATATATATAATCTGTGTCGCCTTCTCCCTGGCGCTGTGTCGCCTTCTCCCTGGCGCTGTGTCGCCTTCTCCCTGGCGCTGTGTCGCCTTCTCCCTGGCGCTGTGTCGCCTTCTCCCTGGCGCTGTGTCGCCTTCTCCCTGGCGCTGTGGCGCCTTCTCTGTGGTGCTGTGTCGCCTTCTCTCTGGCGCCTTCTCTGTGGTGCTGTGTCGCCTTCTCTCTGGCGCCTTCTCTGTGGTGCTGTGTCGCCTTCACTCTCTCTAGCTTTCTCTGTGGCGCCTTCTCTCTCTCTAGCTTTCTCTGTGGCTCTGTGGCGCCTTCTCTGTGGCGCTGTGGCGCCTTCACTCTCTCTAGCTTTCTCTGTGGCGCCTTCTCTGTGGCGCTGTGTTGCCTTCACTCTCTCTAGCTTTCTCTGTGGCGCCTTCACTCTCTCTAGCTTTCTCTCTCTTCTTTCTCTCTGGCTCTGTCGCATTCTCTCTCTCTTTCTCTGTGGCGCTGTGGCGCCTTCTCTGTGGCGCCTTCACTCTCTTCTTTCTCTCTGGCGCTGTGTCACATTCTCTCTCTTCTTTCTCTCTGGTGCTGTGTCACATTCTCTCCCTTTTTCTCTGGCGCTGTGTCACATTCTCTCTCTTCTTTCTCTCTGGCGCTGTGTCACATTCTCTCTCTTCTTTCTCTCTGGCGCTGTGTCACATTCTCTCTCTTCTTTCTCTGTGGCGCTGTGTCACATTCTCTCTCTTCTTTCTCTCTGGCGCTGTGTCACATTCTCTCTCTTCTTTCTCTCTGGCGCTGTGTCACATTCTCTCTCTTCTTTTTCTCTGGCGCTGTGTCACATTCTCTCTCTTCTTTCTCTCTGGCGCTGTGTCACATTCTCTCTCTTCTTTTTCTCTGGCGCTGTGTCACATTCTCTCTCTTCTTTCTCTCTGGCGCTGTGTCACATTCTCTCTCTTCTTTCTCTCTGGCGCTGTGTCACATTCTCTCTCTTCTTTCTCTCTGGCGCTGTGTCACATTCTCTCTCTTCTTTTTCTCTGGCGCTGTGTCACATTCTCTCTCTTCTTTCTCTCTGGCGCTGTGTCACATTCTCTCTCTTCTTTCTCTCTGGCGCTGTGTCACATTCTCTCTCTTCTTTTTTTCTGGCGCTGTGTCACATTCTCTCTCTTCTTTCTCTCTGGCGCTGTGTCACATTCTCTCTCTTCTTTCTCTCTGGCGCTGTGTCACATTCTCTCTCTTCTTTCTCTCTGGCGCTGTGTCACATTCTCTCTCTTCTTTCTCTCTGGCGCTGTGTCACATTCTCTCTCTTCTTTTTCTCTGGCGCTGTGTCACATTCTCTCTCTTCTTTTTCTCTGGCGCTGTGTCACATTCTCTCTCTTCTTTCTCTCTGGCGCTGTGTCACATTCTCTCTTCTTTCTCTCTGGCGCTGTGTCACATTCTCTCTCTTCTTTTTCTCTGGCGCTGTGTCACATTCTCTCTCTTCTTTCTCTCTGGCGCTGTGTCACATTCTCTCTCTTCTTTCTCTCTGGCGCTGTGTCACATTCTCTCTCTTCTTTTTTTCTGGCGCTGTGTCACATTCTCTCTCTTCTTTCTCTCTGGCGCTGTGTCACATTCTCTCTCTTCTTTCTCTCTGGCGCTGTGTCACATTCTCTCTCTTCTTTTTCTCTGGCGCTGTGTCACATTCTCTCTCTTCTTTTTCTCTGGCGCTGTGTCACATTCTCTCTCTTCTTTCTCTCTGGCGCTGTGTCACATTCTCTCTCTTCTTTCTCTCTGGCGCTGTGTCACATTCTCTCTCTTCTTTTTCTCTGGCGCTGTGTCACATTCTCTCTCTTCTTTCTCTCTGGCGCTGTGTCACATTCTCTCTCTTCTTTTTTTCTGGCGCTGTGTCACATTCTCTCTCTTCTTTCTCTCTGGCGCTGTGTCACATTCTCTCTCTTCTTTCTCTCTGGCGCTGTGTCACATTCTCTTCTTTCTCTCTGGCGCTGTGTCACATTCTCTTCTTTCTCTCTGGTGCTGTGTCACATTCTCTCTCTGTCTCTCTTCTTTCTCTCTGGCGCTGTGTCACATTCTCTCTCTTCTTTCTCTCTGGCGCTGTGTCACATTCTCTCTCTTCTTTCTCTCTGGCGCTGTGTCACATTCTCTCTCTTCTTTCTCTCTGGCGCTGTGTCACATTCTCTGTCTTCTTTCTCTCTGGCGCTGTGTCACGTTCTCTCTCTTCTTTCTCTCTGGCGCTGTGTCACATTCTCTCTCTTCTTTCTCTGTGGCGCTGTGTCACATTCTCTCTCTTCTTTCTCTCTGGCGCTGTGTCACATTCTCTCTCTTCTTTCTCTCTGGCGCTGTGTCACATTCTCTCTCTTCTTTCTCTCTGGCGCTGTGTCACATTCTCTCTCTTCTTTTTCTCTGGCGCTGTGTCACATTCTCTCTCGTCTTTCTCTCTGGCGCTGTGTCACATTCTCTCTCTTCTTTCTCTCTGGCGCTGTGTCACATTCTCTGTCTTCTTTCTCTCTGGCGCTGTGTCACATTCTCTCCCTTTTTCTCTGGCGCTGTGTCACATTCTCTCTCTTCTTTCTCTGTGGCGCTGTGTTACATTCTCTCTCTTCTTTCTCTCTGGCGCTGTGTCACATTCTCTCTCTTCTTTTTCTCTGGCGCTGTGTCACATTCTCTCTCTTCTTTCTCTCTGGCGCTGTGTCACATTCTCTCTCTTCTTTTTCTCTGGCGCTGTGTCACATTCTCTCTCTTCTTTCTCTCTGGCGCTGTGTCACATTCTCTCTCTTCTTTCTCTCTGGCGCTGTGTCACATTCTCTCTCTTCTTTCTCTCTGGCGCTGTGTCACATTCTCTCTCGTCTTTCTCTCTGGCGCTGTGTCACATTCTCTCTCTTCTTTCTCTCTGGCGCTGTGTCACATTCTCTCTCTTCTTTCTCTCTGGCGCTGTGTCACATTCTCTCTCTTCTTTCTCTCTGGCGCTGTGTCACATTCTCTCTCTTCTTTTTCTCTGGCGCTGTGTCACATTCTCTCTCTTCTTTCTCTCTGGCGCTGTGTCACATTCTCTCTCTTCTTTCTCTCTGGCGCTGTGTCACATTCTCTCTCTTCTTTCTCTCTGGCGCTGTGTCACATTCTCTCTCTTCTTTTTCTCTGGCGCTGTGTCACGTTCTCTCTCTTCTTTCTCTCTGGCGCTGTGTCACATTCTCTCTCTTCTTTCTCTCTGGCGCTGTGTCACGTTCTCTCTCTTCTTTCTCTTGGCGCTGTGTCACATTCTCTCTCTTCTTTCTCTCTGGCGCTGTGTCACATTCTCTGTCTTTCCCTTTTTCTCTGGCGCTGTGTCACATTCTCTCTCTGTCTCTCCCTTTTTCTCTGGCGCTGTGTCACATTCTCTCTCTTCTTTCTCTCTGGCGCTGTGTCACATTCTCTCCCTTTCTCTCTGGCGCTGTGTCACATATTCTCTCCCTTTTTCTCTGGCGCTGTGTCACATTCTCTGTCTTCTTTCTCTCTGGCGCTGTGTCACATTCTCTCTCTTCTTTCTCTCTGGCGCTGTGTCACATTCTCTCTCTTCTTTTTCTCTGGCGCTGTGTCACATTCTCTCTCTTCTTTCTCTCTGGCGCTGTGTCACATTCTCTCTCTGTCTCTCCCTTTCTCTGTGGCGCTGTGTCACATTCTCTCTCTTCTTTCTCTGTGGCGCTGTGTCACATTCTCTCTCTTCTTTTTCTCTGGCGCTGTGTCACATTCTCTCTCTTCTTTCTCTCTGGCGCTGTGTCACATTCTCTCTCTTCTTTCTCTCTGGCGCTGTGTCACATTCTCTCTCTTCTTTCTCTCTGGCGCTGTGTCACATTCTCTCTCTTCTTTCTCTCTGGCGCTGTGTCACATTCTCTGTCTTCTTTCTCTCTGGCGCTGTGTCACATTCTCTCTCTTCTTTCTCTGTGGCGCTGTGTCACATTCTCTCTCTTCTTTCTCTCTGGCGCTGTGTCACATTCTCTCTCTGTCTCTCTTCTTTCTCTCTGGCGCTGTGTCACATTCTCTCTCTTCTTTCTCTGTGGCGCTGTGTCACATTCTCTCTCTTCTTTCTCTCTGGCGCTGTGTCACATTCTCTCTCTGTCTCTCTTCTTTCTCTCTGGCGCTGTGTCACGTTCTCTCTCTTCTTTCTCTCTGGCGCTGTGTCACATTCTCTGTCTTCTTTCTCTCTGGCGCTGTGTCACATTCTCTCTCTTCTTTCTCTGTGGCGCTGTGTCACATTCTCTCTCTTCTTTCTCTCTGGCGCTGTGTCACATTCTCTCTCTTCTTTCTCTCTGGTGCTGTGTCACATTCTCTCTCTTCTTTCTCTGTGGCGCTGTGTCACATTCTCTCTCTTCTTTCTCTCTGGTGCTGTGTCACATTCTCTCTCTTCTTTCTCTCTGGCGCTGTGTCACGTTCTCTCTCTTCTTTCTCTCTGGCGCTGTGTCACATTCTCTCTCTTCTTTCTCTCTGGCGCTGTGTCACATTCTCTCTCTGTCTCTCTTCTTTCTCTCTGGCGCTGTGTCACATTCTCTGTCTCTCCCTTTTTCTCTGGCGCTGTGTCACATTCTCTGTCTTCTTTCTCTTCTGGCGCTGTGTCACATTCTCTCTCTTCTTTCTCTCTGGCGCTGTGTCACGTTCTCTCTCTTCTTTCTCTCTGGCGCTGTGTCACATTCTCCCTCTTCTTTCTCTCTGGTGCTGTGTCACATTCTCTGTCTCTCCCTTTCTCTCTGGCGCTGTGTCACATTCTCTCTCTGTCTCTCCCTTTCTCTCTGGCGCTGTGTCACATTCTCTCTCTTCTTTCTCTCTGGCGCTGTGTCACATTCTCTCTCTTCTTTCTCTCTGGCGCTGTGTCACATTCTCTCTCTTCTTTCTCTCTGGCGCTGTGTCACATTCTCTCTCTTCTTTCTCTCTGGCGCTGTGTCACATTCTCTCTCTTCTTTCTCTCTGGCGCTGTGTCACATTCTCTCTCTTCTTTCTCTCTGGCGCTGTGTCACATTCTCCCTCTTCTTTCTCTCTGGCGCTGTGTCACATTCTCTCTCTGTCTCTCCCTTTCTCTCTGGCGCTGTGTCACATTCTCTCTCTTCTTTCTCTCTGGCGCGGTGTCACATTCTCTCTCTTCTTTCTCTCTGGCGCTGTGTCACATTCTCTGTCTTCTTTCTCTCTGGTGCTGTGTCACATTCTCTCTCTGTCTCTCCCTTTCTCTCTGGCGCTGTGTCACATTCTCTCTCTTCTTTCTCTCTGGCGCTGTGTCACATTCTCTGTCTTCTTTCTCTCTGGCGCTGTGTCACATTCTCTGTCTTCTTTCTCTCTGGCGCTGTGTCACATTCTCTCTCTGTCTCCCTTTCTCTCTGGCGCTGTGTCACATTCTCTCTCTTCTTTCTCTCTGGCGCTGTGTCACATTCTCTCTCTTCTTTCTCTCTGGCGCTGTGTCACATTCTCTGTCTTCTTTCTCTCTGGTGCTGTGTCACATTCTCTCTCTGTCTCTCCCTTTTTCTCTGGTGCTGTGTCACATTCTCTCTCTCTTTCTCTCTGGTGCTGTGTCACATTCTCTCTCTTCTTTCTCTCTGGCGCTGTGTCACATTCTCTCTCTTCTTTCTCTCTGGCGCTGTGTCACATTCTCTCTCTTCTTTCTCTCTGGCGCTGTGTCACGTTCTCTCTCTTCTTTCTCTCTGGCGCTGTGTCACATTCTCTCTCTTCTTTCTCTCTGGCGCTGTGTCACATTCTCTCTCCCTTTCTCTCTGGCGCTGTGTCACATTCTCTCTCTTCTTTCTCTTTGGCGCTGTGTCACGTTCTCTCTCTTCTTTCTCTCTGGCGCTGTGTCACATTCTCCCTCTTCTTTCTCTCTGGCGCTGTGTCACATTCTCTCTCTTCTTTCTCTCTGGCGCTGTGTCACATTCTCTCTCTGTCTCTCCCTTTCTCTCTGGCGCTGTGTCACGTTCTCTCTCTTCTTTCTCTCTGGCGCTGTGTCACATTCTCCCTCTTCTTTCTCTCTGGCGCTGTGTCACATTCTCTCTCTGTTTCTCCCTTTCTCTCTGGCGCTGTGTCACGTTCTCTCTCTTCTTTCTCTCTGGCGCTGTGTCACGTTCTCTCTCTTCTTTCTCTCTGGCGCTGTGTCACATTCTCCCTCTTCTTTCTCTCTGGCGCTGTGTCACATTCTCTCTCTTCTTTCTCTCTGGCGCTGTGTCACATTCTCTCTCTGTCTCTCCCTTTCTCTCTGGCGCTGTGTCACATTCTCTCTCCCTTTCTCTCTGGCGCTGTGTCACATTCTCTCTCCCTTTCTCTCTGGCGCTGTGTCACATTCTCTCTCTTCTTTCTCCCTGGCGCTGTGTCACA
Organism: Anomaloglossus baeobatrachus; assembly: GCF_048569485.1. NCBI lineage: Eukaryota > Metazoa > Chordata > Amphibia > Anura > Aromobatidae > Anomaloglossus > Anomaloglossus baeobatrachus. The sequence continues at coordinate 13,038,109 of NC_134358.1, read as the reverse complement.
TTCTCTGTCTTCTTTCTCTCTGGTGCTGTGTCACATTCTCTCTCTGTCTCTCTTCTTTTTCTCTGGCGCTGTGTCACATTCTCTCTCTTCTTTCTCTCTGGCGCTGTGTCACATTCTCTCTCTTCTTTCTCTCTGGCGCTGTGTCACATTCTCTCTCTTCTTTCTCTCTGGCTCTGTGTCACATTCTCTCTCTTCTTTCTCTCTGGCGCTGTGTCACATTCTCCCTCTTCTTTCTCTCTGGCGCTGTGTCACATTCTCTCTCTGTCTCTCCCTTTCTCTCTGGGGCTGTGTCACATTCTCTCTCTTCTTTCTCTCTGGCGCTGTGTCACATTCTCTGTCTTCTTTCTCTCTGGTGCTGTGTCACATTCTCTCTCTGTCTCTCCCTTTCTCTCTGGCGCTGTGTCACATTCTCTCTCTTCTTTCTCTCTGGCGCTGTGTCACATTCTCTCTCTGTCTCTCTTCTTTTTCTCTGGCGCTGTGTCACATTCTCTCTCTTCTTTCTCTCTGGCGCTGTGTCACATTCTCTCTCTGTCTCTCCCTTTCTCTCTGGCGCTGTGTCACATTCTCTCTCTTCTTTCTCTCTGGCGCTGTGTCACATTCTCTCTCTTCTTTCTCTCTGGCGCTGTGTCACATTCTCTCTCTTCTTTCTCTCTGGCGCTGTGTCACATTCTCTCTCTTCTTTCTCTCTGGCACTGTGTCACATTCTCTGTCTCTCCCTTTTTCTCTGGCGCTGTGTCACATTCTCTCTCTGTCTCTCCCTTTCTCTCTGGCGCTGTGTCACATTCTCTCTCTGTCTCTCCCTTTCTCTCTGGCGCTGTGTCACATTCTCTCTCTTCTTTCTCTCTGGTGCTGTGTCACATTCTCTCTCTTCTTTCTCTCTGGCGCTGTGTCACATTCTCTCTCTGTCTCTCCCTTTCTCTCTGGCGCTGTGTCACATTCTCTCTCTGTCTCTCTTCTTTCTCTCTGGCGCTGTGTCACATTCTCTGTCTCTCCCTTTTTCTCTGGCGCTGTGTCACATTCTCTCTCTGTCTCTCTTCTTTCTCTCTGGCGCTGTGTCACATTCTCTCTCTGTCTCTCTTCTTTCTCTCTGGCGCTGTGTCACATTCTCTCTCTGTCTCTCCCTTTTTCTCTGGCGCTGTGTCACATTCTCTGTCTCTCCCTTTTTCTCTGGTGCTGTGTCACATTCTCTCTCTGTCTCTCCCTTTCTCTCTGGCGCTGTGTCACATTCTCTGTCTCTCCCTTTTTCTCTGGCGCTGTGTCACATTCTCTCTCTGTCTCTCCCTTTCTCTCTGGCGCTGTGTCACATTCTCTCTCTTCTTTTTCTCTGGCGTTGTGTCACATTCTCTCTCTTCTTTCTCTCTGGCGCTGTGTCACATTCTCTGTCTCTCCCTTTTTCTCTGGCGCTGTGTCACATTCTCTCTCTTCTTTCTCTCTGGCGCTGTGTCACATTCTCTCTCTTCTTTCTCTCTGGCGCTGTGTCACATTCTCTCTCTGTCTCTCCCTTTTTCTCTGGCGCTGTGTCACATTCTCTCTCTTCTTTCTCTGTGGCGCTATGTCACATTCTCTCTCTGTCTCTCCCTTTCTCTCTGGCGCTGTGTCACATTCTCTCTCTGTCTCTCTTCTTTCTCTCTGGCGCTGTGTCACATTCTCTCTCTGTCTCTCCCTTTCTCTCTGGCGCTGTGTCACATTCTCTCTCTTCTTTCTCTCTGGCGCTGTGTCACATTCTCTGTGTCTCCCTTTTTCTCTGGCGCTGTGTCACATTCTCTCTCTTCTTTCTCTCTGGCGCTGTGTCACATTCTCTGTCTCTCCCTTTTTCTCTGGCGCTGTGTCACATTCTCTCTCTGTCTCTCCCTTTCTCTCTGGCGCTGTGTCACATTCTCTCTCTTCTTTCTCTCTGGCGCTGTGTCACATTCTCTCTCTTCTTTCTCTCTGGCGCTGTGTCACATTCTCTGTCTCTCCCTTTTTCTCTGGCGCTGTGTCACATTCTCTCTCTGTCTCTCCCTTTTTCTCTGGCGCTGTGTCACATTCTCTCTCTGTCTCTCCCTTTTTCTCTGGCGCTGTGTCACATTCTCTCTCTTCTTTCTCTCTGGCGCTGTGTCACATTCTCTCTCTGTCTCTCCCTTTTTCTCTGGCGCTGTGTCACATTCTCTCTCTGTCTCTCCCTTTTTCTCTGGCGCTGTGTCACATTCTCTCTCTTCTTTCTCTCTGGCGCTGTGTCACATTCTCTCTCTGTCTCTCCCTTTTTCTCTGGCGCTGTGTCACGTTCTCTCTCTTCTTTCTCTGTGGCGCTATGTCACATTCTCTCTCTGTCTCTCCCTTTCTCTCTGGCGCTGTGTCACATTCTCTCTCTGTCTCTCTTCTTTCTCTCTGGCGCTGTGTCACATTCTCTCTCTTCTTTCTCTCTGGCGCTGTGTCACATTCTCTGTCTCTCCCTTTTTCTCTGGCGCTGTGTCACATTCTCTCTCTTCTTTCTCTCTGGCGCTGTGTCACATTCTCTCTCTTCTTTCTCTCTGGCGCTGTGTCACATTCTCTGTCTCTCCCTTTTTCTCTGGCGCTGTGTCACATTCTCTCTCTTCTTTCTCTCTGGCGCTGTGTCACATTCTCTCTCTGTCTCTCCCTTTCTCTCTGGCGCTGTGTCACATTCTCTCTCTGTCTCTCCCTTTTTCTCTGGCGCTGTGTCACATTCTCTCTCTGTCTCTCCCTTTTTCTCTGGCGCTGTGTCACATTCTCTCTCTTCTTTCTCTCTGGCGCTGTGTCACATTCTCTCTCTCTCTCCCTTTCTCTCTGGCGCTGTGTCACATTCTCTCTCTTCTTTCTCTCTGGCGCTGTGTCACATTCTCTCTCTGTCTCTCCCTTTCTCTCTGGCGCTGTGTCACATTCTCTCTCTTCTTTCTCTCTGGCGCTGTGTCACATTCTCTCTCTGTCTCTCCCTTTTTCTCTGGCGCTGTGTCACATTCTCTCTCTGTCTCTCCCTTTTTCTCTGGCGCTGTGTCACATTCTCTCTCTTCTTTCTCTCTGGCGCTGTGTCACATTCTCTCTCTTCTTTCTCTCTGGCGCTGTGTCACATTCTCTCTCTGTCTCTCCCTTTCTCTCTGGCGCTGTGTCACATTCTCTCTCTTGCTTTTTCTTTTTCTCTCTTGCTTTCTCTCTTTTTCTCTTTCTCTCTCTTGCTCTCTCACATTTGCTTTCTCTCTTGCTCTCTCGCTTAGGCCTAAGACACACGGCGTGAAAATCAGAGCGAGTGGGATGCCATAAAACATCGCATTCCACTCGAACCAATATTACTTTGTGTCGGCGCACATGAGCGATTATTTTCTCAGCCCTAATCGGACCGAGAAAACAATCGTAGCATGCTGCGGGTGCAATGTGATCCTTGTTTATTTCGCACCCATTCAAGTCTATGGGGCGAGAAAAAAATCGCACTGCACTCGCAGTACACTGGTGTACCGCGAGTGCAGGGCGAGAATGGCAATAGCTGGCTACGGAAGAGAGAGGGAGATAAATCCCTCCCCTCCTCACTTCCGACCCCCCCCCCCGCAACTGCGGTCCGATAGCATGATTGGACCTCAGTCGCAGTGACACTCACATGACACTTGGCTTCTGCTGTACTGCCAGCGTGAGCCGAGTGTCATGCGAGGATCGCAGTAGATCCCCGTGTGGCCCCGGCCTTACTCTCACATTCTCTTCCTCTCTCTTGCTCTCTCACTTTCTCGCTTCCTTTCTCTCTCTCCCTCTCTCGCATTTTCTCTTGCTCTTTCGCTTTCTCTCACATTCTTTCTCGCTCTTGCTCTTTCGTGTTCTTTCACATTCTTTCTGTTTCTTGCTCTCTCGCTTTCTCTCTTTCACATTCTCTTTCTCTCTTGCTCTCTCTTTCATATTCTTGCTCTCGCTTTCTCTCTTTCACATTCTCTTTCTCTCTTGCTCTCTCTTTCACATTCTTGCTCTCTCGCTTTCTATCTTTCACATTCTCTTTCACATTCATGCTCTCTCGCTTTCTCTCTTTCAAATTCTCTTTCACATTCTTGCTCTCGCTTTCTCTCACTCGCTCCCTCTCTCGCATGCTCTTGCTTTCTCTCACATTCTCTTTCTCTCTCTTTCTCTCTTGCTCTCTTCCTCTCACTCGCTTTATCTCTTGCTTTCTCTCTCCCTCTCTCGCTTTCTCTTTCACATTCTCTCTCTCTCTTGCTCTCTCGCTTTCTCTTTCACATTCACCTTTTCTCTTGCTTTCTCTCTTCCTTTGTCTCTCGCTCTCTTGCATGCTCTCTTGCTTCTCTCACATTCTCTTTCTCTCTCTTGTTCTCTTGCTTTCTCTCTTCCTTTCTCTCTCGCTCTCTCGCATTCTCTTGTTCTCTTGCTTTCTCTCTCGCTACTCACTCTCTTGCATTCTCTCTTGTTCTCTTGCTTTCTCTCTTGCTTTCTTTCCCTCTCTCTCTCGCTTTTTCTCTTGTCTTGCTTTCTCTCTCTCTCCCTCTCTCGCATTCTCTCTTGCTTTCTCTCACATTCTTTCTCCCTTGCTCTCAAATACTCTCTTGCTCTTTTTCTTTCACGTTTTTTCTGTTTCTTGCTCTCTTGCTTTCTCTCTTTCACATTCACTTTTTTTTCTTGCTTTTTCTCTTCCTTTGTCTCTCGCTCTCTTGCATGCTCTCTTGCTTCTCTCACATTCTTTCTCTCTCGCTCTCTCGCATTCTCTCTTGTTCTCTTGCCTTCTCTTTCTTTCTCTCTCGCTTATTCCCTCTCTTGCATTCTCTCTTGTTCTCTTGCTTTCTCTCTTGCTTTCTTTACCTCTCTCTCTCTCTCGCTTTTTCTCTTGTTGTCTTGCTTTATCTCTCGCTCTCTCCCTCTCTTGCATTCTCTCTTGTTGTCTTGCTTTCTTTCCCCCTCTCTCTCTCGCTTTTTCTCTTGTCTTGCTTTCTCTCACTCTCTCCCTCTCTTGCATTCTCTCTTGCTTTCTCTCACATTCTTTCTCTCTTGCTCTCAAATACTCTCTCTTGCTCTTTCGCTTTCTCTCTCACATTCTCTCGCTCTTGCTCCTTCGTGTTCTTTCACGTTCTTTCTGTTTCTTGCTCTCTCGCTTTCTCTTTCACATTCTCTTTCTCTCTTGCTCTCTTGCTTTCTCTCACATTCTTTCTCTGTTTCTCATGCTCTCTCCCTCTCTCTCTCGCTTTCTCTTTCACATTCTCTTTCTCTCTCTTGCTCTCTTGCTTTCTCTCTTCCTTTCTCTCTCTCTCCCTCTCTCGCTTTCTCTCTTGCTCTCGCTCTCTCCCTCTCTTGCTCTCCCTCTGTCCCTCTCTCGCTTTCTCTCTTGCCCTCGCTTTCTCTCTCTCTTCCTGTCTCTCTCGCTCCCTCTCTCGCATTCTCTCGCTCTCCCTCTCACTTTCTCTCTTGCTCTCTCCCTCTCTCGCATTATCTCTTGCTCTCTCCCTCTCTAGCTTTCTCTTGCTCTCGCTCTCTCCCTCTCTCGCTTTCTCTCTTGCTCTCGCTCTCTCCCTCTCTTGCTCTCCCTCTCTTGCTCTCCCTTTCTCCCTCTCTCGCTTTCTCTTGCTCTCGCTCTCTCCCTCTCTCGCTTTCTCTTGCTCTCGCTCTCTCCCTCTCTCGCTTTCTCTCTTGCCCTCGCTTTCTCTCTTCCTTTCTCTCTCGCTCCCTCTCTCGCATCCTCTTGCTCTCCCTCTCTCACTTTCTCTCTTGCTCTCTCCCTCTCTCGCATTATCTCTTGCTCTCTCCCTCTCTCGCTTTCTTTCTTGCCCTCGCTTTCTCTCTTCCTTTCTCTCTCGCTCCCTCTCTCGCATCCTCTTGCTCTCCCTCTCTCACTTTCTCTCTTGCTCTCTCCCTCTCTCGAATTATCTCTTGCTCTCTCCCTCTCTCGCTTTCTCTCTTGCCCTCGCTTTCTCTCTTCCTTTCTCTCTCGCTCCCTCTCACATTCTCTCTTGCTCTCGTTCTCCCTCTCTTCCTTTCTCTCTTGCTCTCTCCCTCTCTCGCTTTCTCTTGCTCTCGCTCTCTCCCTCTCTCGCTTTCTCTCTTGCCCTCGCTTTCTCTCTTGCCCTCGCTTTCTCTCTTGCCCTCGCTTTCTCTCTTGCCCTCGCTTTCTCTCTTGCCCTCGCTTTCTCTCTTGCCCTCGCTTTCTCTCTTGCCCTCGCTTTCTCTCTTCCTTTCTCTCTCGCTCCCTCTCACATTCTCTCTTGCTCTCGTTCTCCCTCTCTTCCTTTCTCTCTTGCTCTCTCCCTTTTTCTTGCTCTCGCTCTCTCCCTCTCTCGCTTTCTCTCTTGCCCTCGCTTTCTCTCTTGCCCTCGCTTTCTCTCTTCCTTTCTCTCTCGCTCCCTCTCACATTCTCTCTTGCTCTCGTTCTCCCTCTCTTCCTTTCTCTCTTGCTCTCTCCCTCTCTCGCTTTCTCTTGCTCTCGCTCTCTCCCTCTCTCGCTTTCTCTCTTGCCCTCGCTTTCTCTCTTGCCCTCGCTTTCTCTCTTGCCCTCGCTTTCTCTCTTGCCCTCGCTTTCTCTCTTGCCCTCGCTTTCTCTCTTGCCCTCGCTTTCTCTCTTGCCCTCGCTTTCTCTCTTGCCCTCGCTTTCTCTCTTCCTTTCTCTCTCGCTCCCTCTCACATTCTCTCTTGCTCTCGTTCTCCCTCTCTTCCTTTCTCTCTTGCTCTCTCCCTCTCTCGCATTATCTCTTGCTCTCTCCCTCTCTCGCTTTCTCTTGCTCTCGCTCTCTCCCTCTCTCGCTTTCTCTCTTGCCCTCGCTTTCTCTCTTGCCCTCGCTTTCTCTCTTGCCCTCGCTTTCTCTCTTGCCCTCGCTTTCTCTCTTCCTTTCTCTCTCGCTCCCTCTCACATTCTCTCTTGCTCTCATTCTCCCTCTCTTCCTTTCTCTCTCGCTCTCACCCCTCTCTCGCATTCTCTCTCTCCCTCTCTCACTTTCTCTCTCTTTCGCTCTCTCCCTCTCACTTTCTCTCTCGCTTTCTGTTCTGTGGTGATGTTGGAGCTGCTGCTTCCATACTCGAGGGGTATTAGTTCTACAGACGGGTGGGTCCCCGTTAATTCTCCAGCTCTTTGTCAGGATCTTCCCTAGTCATGTGTCCTTGTTATCTTCACGCTGTTAAATGTCAGACGTCCCGTGCCTCTATTATTCTGGAGCTGGGTGGGTCTGCCATGCCCTGGGCAACGCTGCAGCTAATTACTCAGGACACCACGTCTTTCATGAGACAGGGAGACCATTATTCTATCAGGGGCCACACGTGTGACAGGGACCGGCTGTATAATTACTGATTCTGGCTGTGCGAAGACCCTGCTATGAAGGGTTAACTTACTGGATGGTGCAAAGTGGAGTACAAGGAAGCTGTTCATCATTTACTCTTAACCAAGGGATCCACTCCATAATGGCTGCACTGGTAAATGGAGATCCCTCATCTCACCTCTATACTGGTATGTGGGATCTCCAGTGTTTAGTGTTCCTCTCCTGACCCCTGTATTGGTGCTGTGAGTATATAGCATACATCGTGTGCAGAACTATCAGCAGTGAGTATATAGCATACACCGTGTGCAGAATTATCAGCAGTGAGTATATAGCATACACCGTGTGCAGAATTATCAGCAGTGAGTATATAGCATACACCATGTGCAGAATTATCAGCAGTGAGTATATAGCATACACCATGTGCAGAATTATCAGCAGTGAGTATATAGCATACACCGTGTGTAGATTTATCAGCAGTGAGTATATAGTATACACCGTGTGCAGAATTATCAGCAGTGAGTATATAGCATACACCGTGTGCAGAATTATCAGCAGTGAGTATATAGTATACACAGTGTGCAGAATTATCAGCAGTGAGTATATAGCATACACCGTGTGCAGAATTATCAGCAGTGAGTATATAGTATACACCGTGTGCAGAATTATCAGCAGTGAGTATATAGCATACACCGTGTGCAGAATTATCAGCAGTGAGTATATAGCATACACCGTGTGCAGAATTATCAGCAGTGAGTATATAGCATACACCGTGTGCAGAATTATCAGCAGTGAGTATATAGCATACACCGTGTGCAGAATTATCAGCAGTGAGTATATAACTCGGAGGTCAACAAAGGTCTCTGTTCTCTAGGGCAGGGTTACAGGGGTCTCTGTCCTGTAGGGCAGGGCTCGAAGGTCTCTGTCCTGTAGAGCAGAGTTTGGAGGTCTCTGTCCTGTAGGGCAGGGCTCGAAGGTCTCTGTCCTGTAGAGCAGAGTTTGGAGGTTTCTGTCCTGTAGAGCAGGGCTCGGAGGTCTCTGTCCTGTAGAGCAGGGCTCGGAGGTCTCTGTCCTGTAGAGCAGGGCTCGGAGGACTCTGTCCTGTAGAGCAGGGCTCGGAGGTTGCTGTCCTGTAGAGCAGGGCTCGGAGGTTGCTGTCCTGTAGAGCAGGGCTCGGAGGTCTCTGTCCTGTAGAGCAGGGCTCGGAGGTCTCTGTCCTGTAGAGCAGGGCTCGGAGGTCTCTGTCCTGTAGAGCAGGGCTCGGAGGTCGCTGTCCTGTAGAGCAGAGCTCGGAGGTCTCTGTCCTGTAGAGCAGAACTCGTAGGTCTCTGTCCTGTAGAGCAGGGCTCCGGAGGTCTCTGTCCTGTAGAGCAGGGCTCGTAGGTCTCTGCCCTGTAGAGCAGGGCTCGGAGGTCTCTGTCCTGTAGAGCAGGGCTCGGAGGTCTCTGTCCTGTAGAGCAAGGCTCGGAGGTCTTTGTCCTGTAGAGCAGGGTTGCAGAGGTCTCTGTCCTGTAGAGCAGGGCTCGGAGGTCTCTGTCCTGTAGAGCAGGGCTCGGAGGTCTCTGTCCTGTAGAGCAAGGCTCGGAGGTCTCTGACCTGTAGAGCAGGGCTCGGAGGTCTCTGACCTGTAGAGCAGGGCTCGGAGGTCTCTGTCCTGTAGAGCAGGGCTCGGAGGTCTCTGTCCTGTAGAGCAGGGTTGCAGGGGTCTCTGTCCTGTAGAGCAGGGTTGCAGGGGTCTCTGTCCTGTAGAGCAGGGCTTGGAGGTCTCTGTCCTGTAAGGCAGGGTTGCAGGGGTCTCTGTCCTGTAGAGCAGGGCTCTGAGGTCTCTGTCCTGTAGAGCAAGGCTCGGAGGTCTCTGTCCTGTAGAGCAAGGCTCGGAGGTCTCTGTCCTGTAGAGCAAGGCTCGGAGGTCTCTGTCCTGTAGAGCAAGGTTCGGAGGTCTCTGTCCTGTAGAGCAGGGCTCGGAGGTCTCTGTCCTGTAGAGCAAGGTTCGGAGGTCGCTGTCCTGTAGAGCAAGGTTCGGAGGTCTCTGTCCTGTAGAGCAAGGCTCGGAGGTCTCTGTCCTGTAGAGCAGAGCTCGGAGGTCTCTGTCCTGTAGAGCAGGACTCGTAGGTCTCTGTCCTGTAGAGCAGGGCTCGGAGGTCTCTGTCCTGTAGAGCAAGGTTCGGAGGTCTCTGTCCTGTAGAGCAAGGTTCGGAGGTCTCTGTCCTGTAGAGCAAGGTTCGGAGGTCGCTGTCCTGTAGAGCAGAGCTCGGAGGTCTCTGTCCTGTAGAGCAGGACTCGTAGGTCTCTGTCCTGTAGAGCAGGGCTCGGAGGTCTCTGTCCTGTAGAGCAAGGTTCGGAGGTCTCTGTCCTGTAGAGCAAGGCTCGGAGGTCTCTGTCCTGTAGAGCAAGGCTCGGAGGTCTCTGTCCTGTAGAGCAAGGCTCTGAGGTCTCTGTCCTGTAGAGCAGGGCTCGGAGGTCTCTCTCCTGTAGAGCAGGGCTCGGAGGTCTCTGTCCTGTAGAGCAGGGCTCGGAGGTCTCTGTCCTGTAAAGCAGGGCTCGGAGGTCTCTGTCTTGTAGAGCAGGGCTCGGAGGTCTCTGTCCTGTAGAGCAGGGTTGCAGGGGTCTCTGTCCTGTAGAGCAGGGCTCGGAGGTCGCTGTCCTATAGAGCAGGGCTCGGAGGTCGCTGTCCTATAGAGCAGGGCTCGGAGGTCTCTGTCCTGTAGAGCAGGGTTGCAGGGGTCTCTGTCCTGTAGAGCAGGGCTCGGAGGTCTCTGTCCTGTAGAGCAGGGTTGCAGGGGTCTCTGTCCTGTAGAGCAGGGCTCGGAGGTCTCTGTCCTGTAGAGCAGCGCTCGGAGGTCTCTGTCCTGTAGAGCAGGGCTCGGAGGTCTCTGTCCTGTAGAGCAGGGCTCGGAGGTCTCTGTGCTGTAGAGCAGGGTTGCAGGGGTCTCTGTCCTGTAGAGCAGGGCTCGGAGGTCGCTGTCCTATAGAGCAGGGCTCGGAGGTCGCTGTCCTGTAGAGCAGCGCTCGGAGGTCGCTGTCCTATAGAGCAGGGCTCGGAGGTCGCTGTCCTGTAGAGCAGGGCTCAGAGGTCTCTGTCCTGTAGAGCAGCGCTCGGAGGTCTCTGTCCTGTAGAGCAGGGCTCGGAGGTCGCTGTCCTGTAGAGCAGCGCTCGGAGGTCGCTGTCCTATAGAGCAGGGCTCGGAGGTCGCTGTCCTATAGAGCAGCGCTCGGAGGTCGCTGTCCTATAGAGCAGGGCTCGGAGGTCTCTGTCCTGTAGAGCAGGGTTGCAGGGGTCTCTGTCCTATAGAGCAGGGCTCGGAGGTCGCTGTCCTATAGAGCAGGGCTCGGAGGTCGCTGTCCTGTAGAGCAGCGCTCGGAGGTCGCTGTCCTATAGAGCAGGGCTCGGAGGTCGCTGTCCTATAGAGCAGGGCTCGGAGGTCTCTGTCCTGTAGAGCAGGGTTGCAGGGGTCTCTCTAGGTCTCTGATGTCGTCTGATCTTTGGTTGATTCCTATGAGAAGTCCTTAATTCCTGCTCTTTTTTCCTCCTGTCCTCGTCCTGCCGTCTGTTTCTCCTCTGTCTTCTCGCTCCCCTCCTGCGGACTCTGCAGCACTGGAGGGCAGAGGTAGGTGCTGCTTCCCATCTGCTGGCTTGCGGCAGGCCTCTGTGCATGGCTTGTACCAGAGTAACCACAAGTCCGGTTATTGCTGCTGATTTGTACTTCTTGGGGGTCTGGAGCCTCCGGCACTGGTTATGGGGGACGGTCCCTGCCACTCTCATACTTCACATCATTGTGCCCATCCCCTGCATGGTGTGTGGGGGCATGAGGTGCTGTGAGTCTGCATGCCACTCTCATCATTCCTGTGCCCGGCCATCCACACATTGTATGTGCCGCCTAACCCTGTCTATGCCCTGTCCATGCTATAGACCAGGAGCCTGTACGTATCCCCGGCCTCGTTGTGTGGAGGCGGCTGTGCGTGCGGTGGACCGTGCCCAGCTCTGCCAGCGCCGCTGCCAGCTCACATATTCCATACATTCTGCTGATTTGGCCTCCGGAGACTCCTGGAGACATTGGGCTCTTTATATGAATTTTCCTACAAGAGAGGCCTAGTGCCAGGAAAATCCAACTGTGCCGATCCCCGGCGTCCGGCGCCTGCTGAGGACTCCCTGAGTATCTGACACTTGGGTGCAGGGAGCAGAGGTGTCTTATCAGGTGTCCTCTCCCGGACGCTGCTCTCATGGGTTGTGCTGGGCGAGGTGTCAGCCACATTCCAGACGAAAGGTTAAACCTTGCTCCACAGTGATCCAGAGACTGTGCCAAGTCCTCCACCCTGCTGTCTGTCCTTCTGCCGACTGTTGCCCATCCATTCTGCTCCCGAGCCACAGTTGCTCCACAGCAGGCATCTCATGTGCCGCAGTGCCAACTGCTGTTCCTCCAATGCAGGCCTCTCCTCTGCTGGCCTCTCCTGTGCCGCAGTGTTGGTCACTGTTCCTCCTCTGCAGGCCTCTTCTGTGCTGCAGTGCCAGCCTCCTCCTCTGCAGGCCTCTCCTGTGCTGCAGTGCCAGCCTCCTCCTCTACAGTCCTCTCCTTTGCCGCAGTGCCAGCTTCCTCCTCTGCAGGCCTCTCCTGTGCTGCAGTGCAAGCCTCCTCCTCTGCAGGCCTCTCCTGTGCTGCAGTGCCGGCCTCGGCTCCTCCTCCGCATCCCTCTCCTGTACCCCAATGCCGTGCTCTGCTCCTCCTCCGCAGCCCTCTCCTGTACCTCAATTTCGGCCTCTACTCCTCCTCCACAGCCCTCTCCTGTACCCCAGTGCTGGCCTCTGCTCCTCCTCCACAGCCCTCTCCTGTACCCCAGTGCTGGCCTCTGCTCCTCCTCCGCAGCCCTCTCCTGTACCCCAGTGCCGGCCTCGGCTCCTCCTCCGCAGCCCTCTCCTGTACCCCAGTGCCGGCCTCGGCTCCTCCTCTGCAGCCCTCTCCTGTACCCCAGTGCCGGCCTCTGCTCCTCCTCCGCAGCCCTCTCCTGTACCCCAGTGCCGGCCTCTGCTCCTCCTCCGCAGCCCTCTCCTGTACCCCAGTGCCGGCCTCTCCTCCTCCTCCGCAGCCCTCTCCTGTACCCCAGTGCCGGCCTCTGCTCCTCCTCCGCAGCCCTGTCCTGTACCCCAGTGCCGGCCTCTGCTCCTCCTCCGCAGCCCTCTCCTGTACCCCAGTGCCGGCCTCTGCTCCTCCTCCGCAGTCCTCTCCTGTACCCCAGTGCCGGCCTCTGCTCCTCCTCCGCAGCCCTCTCCTGTACCCCAGTGCCGGCCTCTCCTCCTCCTCCGCAGCCCTCTCCTGTACCCCAGTGCCGGCCTCTGCTCCTCCTCCGCAGCCCTGTCCTGTACCCCAGTGCCGGCCTCTGCTCCTCCTCCGCAGCCCTGTCCTGTACCCCAGTGCCGGCCTCTACTCCTCCTCCGCAGTCCTCTCCTGTACCCCAGTGCCGGCCTCTGCTCCTCCTCCGCAGCCCTCTCCTGTACCCCAGTGCTGGCCTCTGCTCCTCCTCCGCAGCCCTCTCCTGTACCCCAGTGCCGGCCTCTGCTCCTCCTCCGCAGCCCTCTCCTGTACCCCAGTGCCGGCCTCTGCTCCTCCTCCGCAGCCCTCTCCTGTACCCCAGTGCCGGCCTCTGCTCCTCCTCCGCAGCCCTCTCCTGTACCCCAGTGCTGGCCTCTCCTCCTCCTCCGCAGCCCTCTCCTGTGCTGCAGTGCCAGCCTCCTCCTCTACAGTCCTCTCCTGTGCCGCAGTGCCAGCTTCCTCCTCTGCAGGCCTCTCCTGTACTGCAGTGCCAGCCTCCTCCTCTGCAGGCCTCTCCTGTGCTGCAGTGCCGGCCTCGGCTCCTCCTCCGCATCCCTCTCCTGTACCCCAATGCCGTGCTCTGCTCCTCCTCCGCAGCCCTCTCCTGTACCCCAGTTCCAGCCTTGACTCCGCCGCAGCCCTCTCCTGTACCCCTGTGCCGGCCTCTGCTCCTCCTCCGCAGCCCTCTCCTGTACCTCAATTTCGGCCTCTACTCCTCCTCCACAGCCCTCTCCTGTACCCCAGTGCTGGCCTCTGCTCCTCCTCCGCAGCCCTCTCCTGTACCCCAGTGCCGGCCTCGGCTCCTCCTCCGCAGCCCTCTCCTGTACTCCAGTGCCGGCCTCTGCTCCTCCTCCGCAGCCCTCTCCTGTACCCCAGTGCCGGCCTCTCCTCCTCCTCCGCAGCCCTCTCCTGTACCCCAGTGCCGGCCTCTGCTCCTCCTCCGCAGCCCTCTCCTGTACCCCAGTGCCGGCCTCTGCTCCTCCTCCGCAGCCCTCTCCTGTACCCCAGTGCCGGCCTCTGCTCCTCCTCCGCAGTCCTCTCCTGTACCCCAGTGCCGGCCTCTGCTCCTCCTCCGCAGCCCTCTCCTGTACCCCAGTGCTGGCCTCTGCTCCTCCTCCGCAGCCCTCTCCTGTACCCCAGTGCCGGCCTCTGCTCCTCCTCCGCAGCCCTCTCCTGTACCCCAGTGCCGGCCTCTGCTCCTCCTCCGCAGCCCTCTCCTGTACCCCAGTGCCGGCCTCTCCTCCTCCTCCGCAGCCCTCTCCTGTGCTGCAGTGCCAGCCTCCTCCTCTACAGTCCTCTCCTGTGCCGCAGTGCCAGCTTCCTCCTCTGCAGGCCTCTCCTGTGCTGCAGTGCCAGCCTCCTCCTCTGCAGGCCTCTCCTGTGCTGCAGTGCCGGCCTCGGCTCCTCCTCCGCATTCCTCTCCTGTACCCCAATGACGTGCTCTGCTCCTCCTCCGCAGCCCTCTCCTGTACCCCAGTTCCAGCCTTGACTCCGCCGCAGCCCTCTCCTGTACCCCTGTGCCGGCCTCTGCTCCTCCTCCGCAGCCCTCTCCTGTACCTCAATTTCGGCCTCTACTCCTCCTCCACAGCCCTCTCCTGTACCCCAGTGCTGGCCTCTGCTCCTCCTCCGCAGCCCTCTCCTGTACCCCAGTGCCGGCCTCGGCTCCTCCTCTGCAGCCCTCTCCTGTACCCCAGTGCCGGCCTCTGCTCCTCCTCCGCAGCCCTCTCCTGTACCCCAGTGCCGGCCTCCGCTCCTCCTCCGCAGCCCTCTCCTGTACCCCAGTGCCGGCCTCTGCTCCTCCTCCGCAGCCCTCTCCTGTACCCCAGTGCCGGCCTCTGCTCCTCCTCCGCAGCCCTCTCCTGTACCCCAGTGCCGGCCTCTCCTCCTCCTCCGCAGCCCTCTCCTGTACCCCAGTGCCGGCCTCTGCTCCTCCTCCGCAGCCCTCTCCTGTACCCCAGTGCCGGCCTCTGCTCCTCCTCCGCAGCCCTCTCCTGTACCCCAGTGCCGGCCTCTGCTCCTCCTCCGCAGCCCTCTCCTGTGCCCCAGTGCCGGCCTCTGCTCCTCCTCCGCAGCCCTCTCCTGTACCCCAGTGCCGGCCTCTGCTCCTCCTCCGCAGCCCTCTCCTGTACCCCAGTGCCGGCCTCTGCTCCTCCTCCGCAGCCCTCTCCTGTACCCCAGTGCTTGCCTCTGCTCCTCCTCCGCATCCCTCTCCTGTACCCCAGTGCCGGCCTCTGCTCCTCCGCAGCCCTCTCCTGTACCCCAGTGCCGGCCTCTGCTCCTCCTCTGCAGCCCTCTCCTGTACCCCAGTGCCGGCCTCTGCTCCTCCTCCGCAGCCCTCTCCTGTACCCCAGTGCCGACCTCTGCTCCTCCTCCGCAGCCCTCTCCTGTACCCCAGTGCCGGCCTCTGCTCCTCCTCCGCAGCCCTCTCCTGTACCCCAGTGCCGGCCTCTGCTCCTCCTCCGCAGCCCTCTCCTGTACCCCAGTGCCGGCCTCTGCTCCTCCTCCGCAGCCCTCTCCTGTACCCCAGTGCCGGCCTCTGCTCCTCCTCCGCAGCCCTCTCCTGTACCCCAATGCCGGCCTCTGCTCCTCCTCCGCAGCCCTCTCCTGTACCCCAGTGCCGGCCTCTGCTCCTCCGCAGCCCTCTCCTGTACCCCAGTGCCGGCCTCTGCTCCTCCTCCGCAGCCCTCTCCTGTACCCCAGTGCCGGCCTCTGCTCCTCCTCCGCAGCCCTGTCCTGTACCCCAGTGCCGGCCTCTGCTCCTCCTCCGCAGCCCTGTCCTGTACCCCAGTGCCGGCCTCTGCTCCTCCTCCGCAGCCCTCTCCTGTACCCCAGTGCCGGCCTCTGCTCCTCCTCTGCAGCCCTCTCCTGTACCCCAGTGCCGGCCTCTGGTCCTCCTCTGCAGCCCTCTCCTGTACCCCAGTGCCGGCCTCTGCTCCTCCTCCGCAGCCCTCTCCTGTACCCCAGTGCCAGCCTCTGCTCCTCCGCAGCCCTCTCCTGTACCCCAGTGCCGGCCTCTGCTCCTCCGCAGCCCTCTCCTGTACCCCAGTGCCGGCCTCTGCTCCTCCTCTGCAGCCCTTTCCTGTACCCCAGTGCCGGCCTCTGCTCCTCCTCCGCAGCCCTCTCCTGTACCCCAGTGCCGGCCTCTGCTCCTCTTCCGCAGCCCTCTCCTGTACCCCAGTGCCGGCCTCTGCTCCTCCTCCGCAGCCCTCTCCTGTACCCCAGTGCCAGCCTCTGCTCCTCCGCAGCCCTCTCCTGTACCCCAGTGCCGGCCTCTGCTCCTCCGCAGCCCTCTCCTGTACCCCAGTGCCGGCCTCTGCTCCTCCTCTGCAGCCCTTTCCTGTACCCCAGTGCCGGCCTCTGCTCCTCCTCCGCAGCCCTCTCCTGTACCCCAGTGCCGGCCTCTGCTCCTCTTCCGCAGCCCTCTCCTGTACCCCAGTGCCGGCCTCTGCTCCTCCTCCGCAGCCCTCTCCTGTACCCCAGTGCCAGCCTCTGCTCCTCCGCAGCCCTCTCCTGTACCCCAGTGCCGGCCTCTGCTCCTCCGCAGCCCTCTCCTGTACCCCAGTGCCGGCCTCTGCTCCTCCTCTGCAGCCCTTTCCTGTACCCCAGTGCCGGCCTCTGCTCCTCCTCCGCAGCCCTCTCCTGTACCCCAGTGCCGGCCTCTGCTCCTCTTCCGCAGCCCTCTCCTGTACCCCAGTGCCGGCCTCTGCTCCTCCTCCGCAGCCCTCTCCTGTACCCCAGTGCCGGCCTCTGCTCCTCCTCCGCAGCCCTCTCCTGTACCCCAGTGCCGGCCTCTGCTCCTCCTCCGCAGCCCTCTCCTGTACCCCAGTGCCGGCCTCTGCTCCTCCTCCGCAGCCCTCTCCTGTACCCCAGTGCCGGCCTCTGCTCCTCCTCCGCAGCCCTCTCCTGTACCCCAGTGCCGGCCTCTGCTCCTCCTCCGCAGCCCTCTCCTGTACCCCAGTGCCGGCCTCTGCTCCTCCGCAGCCCTCTCCTGTACCCCAGTGCCGGCCTCTGCTCCTCCTCCGCAGCCCTGTCCTGTACCCCAGTGCCGGCCTCTGCTCCTCCTCCGCAGCCCTGTCCTGTACCCCAGTGCCGGCCTCTGCTCCTCCTCCGCAGCCCTCTCCTGTACCCCAGTGCCGGCCTCTGCTCCTCCTCTGCAGCCCTCTCCTGTACCCCAGTGCCGGCCTCTGGTCCTCCTCTGCAGCCCTCTCCTGTACCCCAGTGCCGGCCTCTGCTCCTCCTCCGCAGCCCTCTCCTGTACCCCAGTGCCAGCCTCTGCTCCTCCGCAGCCCTCTCCTGTACCCCAGTGCCGGCCTCTGCTCCTCCGCAGCCCTCTCCTGTACCCCAGTGCCGGCCTCTGCTCCTCCTCTGCAGCCCTTTCCTGTACCCCAGTGCCGGCCTCTGCTCCTCCTCCGCAGCCCTCTCCTGTACCCCAGTGCCGGCCTCTGCTCCTCTTCCGCAGCCCTCTCCTGTACCCCAGTGCCGGCCTCTGCTCCTCCTCCGCAGCCCTCTCCTGTACCCCAGTGCCGGCCTCTGCTCCTCCTCTGCAGCCCTCTCCTGTACCCTAGTGCCGGCCTCTGCTCCTCCTCTGCAGCCCTCTCCTGTACCCCAGTGCCGGCCTCTGCTCCTCCTCCGCAGCCCTCTCCTGTACCCCAGTGCCGGCCTCTCCTCCTCCTCCGCAGCCCTCTCCTGTACCCCAGTGCCGGCCTCTGCTCCTCCTCCGCAGCCCTGTCCTGTACCCCAGTGCTGGCCTCTGCTCCTCCTCCGCAGCCCTCTCCTGTACCCCAGTGCCGGCCTCCGCAGCCCTGTCCTGTACCCCAGTGCCGGCCTCTGCTCCTCCTCCGCAGCCCTCTCCTGTACCCCAGTGCCGGCCTCTGCTCCTCCTCCGCAGCCCTCTCCTGTACCCCAGTGCCGGCCTCTGCTCCTCCTCCGCAGCCCTCTCCTGTACCCCAGTGTCGACCTCTGCACCTCCTCCGCAGCCCTCTCCTGTACCCCAGTGCTGGCCTCTGCTCCTCCTCCGCAGCCCTCTCCTGTACCCCAGTGCCGGCCTCTGCTCCTCCTCCGCAGCCCTCTCCTGTACCCCAGTGCCGGCCTCTGCTCCTCCTCCGCAGCCCTCTCCTGTACCCCAGTGCCGGCCTCTGCTCCTCCTCCGCAGCCCTCTCCTGTACCCCAGTGCCGGCCTCTGCTCCTCCTCCGCAGCCCTCTCCTGTACCCCAGTGCCGGCCTCTGCTCCTCCTCTGCAGCCCTCTCCTGTACCCCAGTGCCGGCCTCTGCTCCTCCTCCGCAGCCCTCTCCTGTACCCCAGTGCTGGCCTCTGCTCCTCCTCCGCAGCCCTCTCCTGTACCCCAGTGCCGGCCTCTCCTCCTCCTCCGCAGCCCTCTCCTGTACCCCAGTGCCGGCCTCTGCTCCTCCTCCGCAGCCCTCTCCTGTACCCCAGTGCCGGCCTCCGCAGCCCTGTCCTGTACCCCAGTGCCGGCCTCTGCTCCTCCTCCGCAGCCCTCTCCTGTACCCCAGTGCCGGCCTCTGCTCCTCCTCCGCAGCCCTCTCCTGTACCCCAGTGCCGGCCTCTGCTCCTCCTCCGCAGCCCTCTCCTGTACCCCAGTGCCGGCCTCTGCTCCTCCTCCGCAGCCCTCTCCTGTACCCCAGTGCCGGCCTCTGCTCCTCCTCCGCAGCCCTCTCCTGTACCCCAGTGCTGGCCTCTGCTCCTCCTCCGCAGCCCTCTCCTGTACCCCAGTGCCGGCCTCGGCTCCTCCTCCGCATCCCTCTCCTGTACCCCAGTGCCGGCCTCTGCTCCTCCTCCGCAGCCCTCTCCTGTACCCCAGTGCTGGCCTCTGCTCCTCCTCCGCAGCCCTCTCCTGTACCCCAGTGCCGGCCTCTGCTCCAACTCCTCCGCAGCCCTCTCTTGTACCCCAGTGCCGGCCTCTGCTCCTCCTCTGCAGCCCTCTCCTGTACCCCAGTGCCGGCCTCTGCTCCTCCTCCGCAGCCCTCTCCTGTACCCCAGTGCCGGCCTCTGCTCCTCCTCCGCAGCCCTCTCCTGTACCCCAGTGCTGGCCTCTGCTCCTCTTCCGCAGCCCTCTCCTGTACCCCAGTGCTGGCCTCTGCTCCTCCTCCGCAGCCCTCTCCTGTACCCCAGTGCCGGCCTCCGCAGCCCTGTCCTGTACCCCAGTGCCGGCCTCTGCTCCTCCTCTGCAGCCCTCTCCTGTACCCCAGTGCTGGCCTCTGCTCCTCCTCCGCAGCCCTCTCCTGTACCCCAGTGCTGGCCTCTGCTCCTCCTCCGCAGCCCTCTCGTGTACCCCAGTGCCGGCCTCTGCTCCTCCTCCGCAGCCCTCTCGTGTACCCCAGTGCTGGCCTCTGCTCCTCCTCCGCAGCCCTCTCCTGTACCCCAGTGCTGGCCTCTGCTCCTCCTCCGCAGCCCTCTCCTGTACCCCAGTGCTGGCCTCTGCTCCTCCTCCGCAGCCCTCTCCTGTACCCCAGTGCCGGCCTCTGCTCCTCCTCCGCAGCCCTCTCGTGTACCCCAGTGCCGGCCTCTGCTCCTCCTCCGCAGCCCTCTCGTGTACCCCAGTGCCGGCCTCTGCTCCTCCTCCGCAGCCCTCTCCTGTACCCCAGTGCCGGCCTCTGCTCCTCCTCCGCAGCCCTGTCCTGTACCCCAGTGCCGGCCTCTGCTCCTCCTCCGCAGCCCTCTCCTGTATCCCAGTGCCGGCCTCTGCTCCTCCTCCGCAACCCTCTCCTGTACCCCAGTGCCGGCCTCTGCTCCTCCTCCGCAGCCCTCTCCTGTACCCCACTGGTCACCATATTAATCCCGTTTCTCTCTTGTCTCTAGGCTCAGCGTCACGTGAATGATTTGTATGAAGATCTCCGCGATGGACACAACCTCATCTCGCTCCTGGAAGTTCTCTCGGGGGAGACGCTGGTAAGTTTCCACAAAATCCTCAGGTTCAATGTGGACTGCAGCTTCCGCTCTCCTGGGGACGTCATGTCGGACCTCCTGCATCTCTCACTACTAATGTCACTCACCCTCATCCTCTCTTCTCTTGTCCCAATAGTCGGGGGCCATCACAAAATCACAAAGACCCACCAAAGTCAGGAACCCGCATTGTAGTGTATCACCTGCACTGGTTCCAGTAATGATTCACCCAGTACTCCCAGTAAATGACCAGAGTCCCGCTGGAGGTCTGTTCAGTCATCTGTAGCTGTGTGTGCCCCTTATTCTCCCCGAGACCCCCGGAGATCAGAGACCGAGCCTTGCTGCGGTGGGATTTTCACCCCATAGATTTTCCTTGGACCCCATAGATCGACTGCGGTGGGATTTTCCTCGGCCCCTGTAGATCTGCAGCGGTGGGATTTTCCTCGGCCCCTGTAGATCGGTTACGGTGGGATTCTCCGCGGCCCCTGTAGATTGGCTGCGATGGGATTCTCCGCAGACCCTGTAGATCGGCTGCGGTGGGATTCTCTGCGGTCACTGTAGATCGGCTGCGGTGGGATTCTCCGCGGACCCTGTAGATCGGCTGCGGTGGGATTCTCCGCGGACCCTGTAGATCGGCTGCGGTGGGATTTTCCTTGGCCCCTGTATATCGGCTGCGGTGGAATTTCTCTCGGCCCCTGTAGATTGGCTGCGGTGGGATTCTCCGCGGACCCTGTAGATCGGCTGCGGTGGGATTCTCCGCGGACCCTGTAGATCGGATGCGGTGGGATTTTCCTTGGCCCCTGTATATCGGCTGCGGTGGAATTTCTCTCGGCCCCTGTAGATCGGCTGCGGTGGGATTCTCCGCGGTCCCTGTAGATCGGCTGCGGTGGGATTCTCCACGATCCCTGTAGATCGGCTGCGGTGGGATTCTCCGCGGTCCCTGTAGATCGGCTACGGTGGGATTTTCCTTGGCCCCTGTAGATCAGCTGTGGTGGGATTTTCCTCGGCCCCTGTAGATCGGCTGCGGTGGTATTTTCCGCGGTTCCTGTAGATCGGCTGCGGTGGGATTCTCCTCGGTCCCTGTAGATCGGCTGCGGTGGGATTCTCCACGATCCCTGTAGATCGGCTGCGGTGGGATTCTCCTCGGTCCCTGTAGATCGGCAGCGGTGGGATTTTCCGCGGTTTCTGTAGATCGGCTGCGGTGGGATTCTCCGCGGTCCCTGTAGATCGGCTGCGGTGGGATTCTCCACGATCCCTGTAGATCGGCTGCGGTGGGATTTTCCGCGGTTTCTGTAGATCGGCTGCGGTGGGATTTCTCTCGGACCCTGTAGATCAGCTGCGGTGGGATTTTCCGCGGCCCCTGTAGATCGGCTGCGGTGGGATTTTCCGCGGCCCCTGTAGATCGGCTGCGGTGGGATTTCTCTCGGACCCTGTAGATCGGCTGCGGTGGGATTCTCCGCGGCGCTGTAGATCGGCTGCGGTGGGATTTTCCTCGGCCCCTGTAGATTGGCTGCGGTGGGATTCTCCGCGGTCCCGTAGATCGGCTGCGGTGGGATTCTCCTCGGCCCCTGTAGATCGGCTGCGGTGGGATTCTCCTCGGCCCCTGTATATCGACTGCGGTGGGATTTTCCTTGGCCCCTGTAGATCGGCTGCGGTGGGATTTTCCTTGGCCCCTGTAGATCGGCTGCGGTGGGATTTTCCGCGGTCCCTGTAGATCGGCTGCGGTGGGATTCTCCGCGGTCCCTGTAGATCGGCTGCGGTGGGATTCTCCGCGGTCCCTGTAGATCAGCTGCGGTGGGATTTTCCGCGGTCCCTGTAGATCGGTTGCGGTGGGATTCTCTGCGGTTCCTGTAGATCGGCTGCGGTGGGATTTTCCTCGGACCCCATAGATTGGCTGCAGTGGGATTCTCCTCGGTCCCTGTAGATCGGCTGCGGTGGGATTCTCCGCAGTCCCTGTAGATCGGCTGCGGTGGCATTCTCCGCGGTCCCTGTAGATTGGCTGCGGTGGGATTCTCCGCGGTCCCTGTAGATCGGCTGTGGTGGGATTCTCCGCGGCGCTGTAGATCGGCTGCGGTGGGATTCTCCGTAGTCCCTGTAGATCGGCTGCGGTGGGATTCTCCGCGGCGCTGTAGATCGGCTGCGGTGGGATTCTCCGCGGTTTCTGTAGATCGGCTGCGGTGGGATTCTCCGCGGTTTTTGTAGATCGGCTGCGGTGGGATTCTCCTCGGCCCCTGTAGATCGGCTGCGGTGGGATTCTCCGCGGTTCCTGTAGATCGGCAGCGGTGGGATTTTCCGCGGTCCCTGTAGATTGGCTGCAGTGGGATTCTCCGCGGTTCCTGTAGAGTGGCTGTGGTGGGATTCTCCTCGGCCCCTGTAGATCGGCTGCGGTGGGATTCTCCGCGGTTTCTGTAGATCGGCTGCGGTGGGATTCTCCGCGGTTTCTGTAGATCGGCTGCGGTGGGATTCTCCGCGGTTTTTGTAGATCGGCTGCGGTGGGATTCTCCGCGGTCCCTGTAGATCGGCTGCGGTGGGATTCTCCGCGGTCCCTGTAGATCGGCTGCGGTGGGATTCTCCGCGGTCCCTGTAGATCGGCTGCGGTGGGATTCTCCGCGGCGTTGTAGATCGGCTGCGGTGGGATTCTCCGTGGTCCCTGTAGATCGGCTGCGGTGGGATTCTCCGCGGCGCTGTAGATCGGCTGCGGTGGGATTCTCCGCTGTCCCTGTAGATCGGCTGCGGTGGGATTTTCCTCGGCCCCTGTAGATCGGCTGCGGTGGGATTCTCCTCGGTCCCTGTAGATCGGCTGCGGTGGGATTCTCCGCGGTTCCTGTAGATCGGCAGCGGTGGGATTTTCCGCGGTCCCTGTAGATCGGTTGCGGTGGGATTCTCCGCGGTTCCTGTAGATTGGCTGCGGTGGGATTCTCCTCGGCCCCTGTAGATCGGCTGCGGTGGGATTCTCCTCGGCCCCTGTAGATCGGCTGCGGTGGGATTCTCCGCGGTTCCTGTAGATCGGCAGCGGTGGGATTTTCCGCGGTCCCTGTAGATTGGCTGCGGTGGGATTCTCCGCGGTTCCTGTAGATTGGCTGTGGTGGGATTCTCCTCGGCCCCTGTAGATCGGCTGCGGTGGGATTCTCCGCGGTTTCTGTAGATCGGCTGCGGTGGGATTCTCCGCGGTTTTTGTAGATCGGCTGCGGTGGGATTCTCCGCGGTCCCTGTAGATCGGCTGCGGTGGGATTCTCCGCGGTCCCTGTAGATCGGCTGCGGTGGGATTCTCCGCGGTCCCTGTAGATCGGCTGCGGTGGGATTCTCCGCGGTCCCTGTAGATCGGCTGCGGTGGGATTCTCCGCGGCGCTGTAGATCGGCTGCTGTGGGATTCTCCGTGGTCCCTGTAGATCGGCTGCGGTGGGATTCTCCGCGGCGCTGTAGATCGGCTGCGGCGGGATTCTCCGCTGTCCCTGTAGATCGGCTGCGGTGGGATTCTCCTCGGCCCCTGTAGATCGGCTGCGGTGGGATTCTCCGCGGCGCTGTAGATCGGCTGCGGTGGGATTCTCCGTGGTCCCTGTAGATCGGCTGCGGTGGGATTCTCCGCGGTCCCTGTAGATCGGCTGCGGTGGGATTCTCCGCGGTCCCTGTAGATCGGCTGCGGTGGGATTCTCCGCTGTCCCTTTAGATCGGCAGCGGTGGGATTTTCCGCGGTCCCTGTAGATTGGCTGCAGTGGGATTCTCCGCGGTTCCTGTAGATTGGCTGTGGTGGGATTCTCCTCGGCCCCTGTAGATCGGCTGCGGTGGGATTCTCCGCGGTTTCTGTAGATCGGCTGCGGTGGGATTCTCCGCGGTTTTTGTAGATCGGCTGCGGTGGGATTCTCCGCGGTCCCTGTAGATCGGCTGCGGTGGGATTCTCCGCGGTCCCTGTAGATCGGCTGCGGTGGGATTCTCCGCGGTCCCTGTAGATCGGCTGCGGTGGGATTCTCCGCGGCGTTGTAGATCGGCTGCGGTGGGATTCTCCGTGGTCCCTGTAGATCGGCTGCGGTGGGATTCTCCGCGGCGCTGTAGATCGGCTGCGGTGGGATTCTCCGCTGTCCCTGTAGATCGGCTGCGGTGGGATTTTCCTCGGCCCCTGTAGATCGGCTGCGGTGGGATTCTCCTCGGTCCCTGTAGATCGGCTGCGGTGGGATTCTCCGCGGTTCCTGTAGATCGGCAGCGGTGGGATTTTCCGCGGTCCCTGTAGATCGGTTGCGGTGGGATTCTCCGCGGTTCCTGTAGATTGGCTGCGGTGGGATTCTCCTCGGCCCCTGTAGATCGGCTGCGGTGGGATTCTCCTCGGCCCCTGTAGATCGGCTGCGGTGGGATTCTCCGCGGTTCCTGTAGATCGGCAGCGGTGGGATTTTCCGCGGTCCCTGTAGATTGGCTGCGGTGGGATTCTCCGCGGTTCCTGTAGATTGGCTGTGGTGGGATTCTCCTCGGCCCCTGTAGATCGGCTGCGGTGGGATTCTCCGCGGTTTCTGTAGATCGGCTGCGGTGGGATTCTCCGCGGTTTTTGTAGATCGGCTGCGGTGGGATTCTCCGCGGTCCCTGTAGATCGGCTGCGGTGGGATTCTCCGCGGTCCCTGTAGATCGGCTGCGGTGGGATTCTCCGCGGTCCCTGTAGATCGGCTGCGGTGGGATTCTCCGCGGCGCTGTAGATCGGCTGCGGTGGGATTCTCCGTGGTCCCTGTAGATCGGCTGCGGTGGGATTCTCCGCGGCGCTGTAGATCGGCTGCGGCGGGATTCTCCGCTGTCCCTGTAGATCGGCTGCGGTGGGATTCTCCTCGGCCCCTGTAGATCGGCTGCGGTGGGATTCTCCTCGGTCCCTGTAGATCGGCTGCGGTGGGATTCTCCGCGGTTCCTGTAGATCGGCAGCGGTGGGATTTTCCGCGGTCCCTGTAGATCGGTTGCGGTGGGATTCTCCGCGGTTCCTGTAGATTGGCTGCGGTGGGATTCTCCTCGGCCCCTGTAGATCGGCTGCGGTGGGATTCTCCTCGGCCCCTGTAGATCGGCTGCGGTGGGATTCTCCGCGGTTCCTGTAGATCGGCAGCGGTGGGATTCTCCGCGGTTCCTGTAGATCGGCAGCGGTGGGATTCTCCTCGGCCCCTGTAGATCGGCTGCGGTGGGATTCTCCGCGGTTCCTGTAGATTGGCTGTGGTGGGATTCTCCTCGGCCCCTGTAGATCGGCTGCGGTGGGATTCTCCGCGGTTTCTGTAGATCGGCTGCGGTGGGATTCTCCGCGGTTTTTGTAGATCGGCTGCGGTGGGATTCTCCGCGGTCCCTGTAGATCGGCTGCGGTGGGATTCTCCGCGGTCCCTGTAGATCGGCTGCGGTGGGATTCTCCGCGGTCCCTGTAGATCGGCTGCGGTGGGATTCTCCGCGGCGCTTTAGATCGGCTGCGGTGGGATTCTCCGTGGTCCCTGTAGATCGGCTGCGGTGGGATTCTCCGCGGCGCTGTAGATCGGCTGCGGCGGGATTCTCCGCTGTCCCTGTAGATCGGCTGCGGTGGGATTCTCCTCGGCCCCTGTAGATCGGCTGCGGTGGGATTCTCCGCGGCGCTGTAGATCGGCTGCGGTGGGATTCTCCGTGGTCCCTGTAGATCGGCTGCGGTGGGATTCTCCGCGGTCCCTGTAGATCGGCTGCGGTGGGATTCTCCGCGGTCCCTGTAGATCGGCTGCGGTGGGATTCTCCGCTGTCCCTTTAGATCGGCTGCGGTGGGATTCTCCTCGGCCCCTGTAGATCGGCTGCGGTGGGATTCTCCGTGGTCCCTGTAGATCGGCTGCGGTGGGATTCTCCTTGGCCCCTGTAGATCGGCTGCGGTGGGATTCTCCGCGGCGCTGTAGATCGGCTGCGGTGGGATTTTCCTCGGCCCCTGTAGATCGGCTGCGGTGGGATTCTCCTCGGTCCCTGTAGATCGGCTGCGGTGGGATTCTCCGCGGTTTCTGTAGATCGGCAGCGGTGGGATTTTCCGCGGTCCCTGTAGATCGGTTGCGGTGGGATTCTCCACGGTTCCTGTAGATTGGCTGCGGTGGGATTCTCCTCGGCCCCTGTAGATCGGCTGCGGTGGGATTCTCCGCGGTTCCTGTAGATCGGCTGTGGTGGGATTCTCTGCGGTCCCTGTAGATCGGCTGCGGTGGGATTCTCCGCGGCGCTGTAGATCGGCTGCGGTGGGATTTTCCTCGGCCCCTGTAGATCGGCTGCGGTGGGGTTCTCCTCGGTCCCTGTAGATCGGCTGCAGTGGGATTCTCCGCGGTTCCTGTAGATCGGCTGTGGTGGGATTCTCCGCGGTCCCTGTAGATTGGCTGCGGTGGGATTCTCCTCGGCCCCTGTAGATCGGCTGTGGTGGGATTCTCCGCGGTCCCTGTAGATCGGCTGCGGTGGGATTCTCCTCGGCCCCTGTAGATCGGCTGTGGTGGGATTCTCCGCGGTCCCTGTAGATCGGCTGCGGTGGGGTTCTCCTCGGCCCCTGTAGATCGGCTGCGGTGGGATTCTCCGCGGTTCCTGTAGATCGGCTGCGGTGGGGTTATCCGCGGTCCCTGTAGATCGGCTGCGGTGGGATTCTCCTCGGCCCCTGTAGATCGGCTGCGGTGGGGTTATCCGCGGTCCCTGTAGATCGGCTGCGGTGGGATTCTCCTCGGCCCCTGTAGATCGGCTGCGGTGGGATTCTCCTCGGCCCCTGTAGATCGGCTGCGGTGGGATTCTCTGCGGTCCCTGTAGATCGGCTGCGGTGGGATTCTCCGCGGCCCCTGTAGATCGGCTGCGGTGGGATTCTCCGCGGCCCCTGTAGATCGGCTGCGGTGGGATTCTCTGCGGTCCCTGTAGATCGGCTGCGGTGGGATTCTCCGCGGCCCCTGTAGATCGGCTGCGGTGGGATTCTCCGCGGCCCCTGTAGATCGGCTGCGGTGGGATTCTCTGCGGTCCCTGTAGATCGGCTGCGGTGGGGTTTTCTGCGGCCCCTGTAGATCGGCTGCGGTGGGATTCTCTGCGGTCCCTGTAGATCGGCTGCGGTGGGGTTTTCTGCGGTCCCTGTAGATCGGCTGCGGTGGGGTTTTCTGCGGTCCCTGTAGATCGGCTGCGGTGGGATTCTCCGCGGTCCCTGTAGATCGGCTGCGGTGGGGTTTTCTGCGGTCCCTGTAGATCGGCTGCGGTGGGGTTATCCGCAGTCCCTGTAGATCGGCTGCGGTGGGATTCTCCTCGGCCCCTGTAGATCGGCTGCGGTGGGATTCTCCTCGGCCCCTGTAGATCGGCTGCGGTGGGATTCTCTGCGGTCCCTGTAGATCGGCTGCGGTGGGATTCTCCGCGGCCCCTGTAGATCGGCTGCGGTGGGATTCTCCGCGGCCCCTGTAGATCGGCTGCGGTGGGATTCTCTGCGGTCCCTGTATATCGGCTGCGGTGGGATTCTCCGCGGCGCTGTAGACCAGGGTACAGACAGACTCCCCTCCCCCTTTAACCCATTACCGTCTGTGCTGGGATAAAGCCTTCGCTCTCTCTCTCCCTTGTTGTCTCCTGTTTGCCGGACTCTGCCCTGACCTCTGACCTTTGCCCTCTGCCCTTTGCTCCCTTCTTGCACTGCTGTTGCTGGGTAGCCGAGGGAGCGGGACGTTATCAGGAACTTGCGGCTGGTGAGTGCCGGAGGCGCCATGTTTGCACCGAGCATGATGTTCTAGTCGCATGCTGGTCTGCCATTGGCTGAGTGCGGGTGTGATGTCATCCCTCCCGGGCAGTGCCACCCATTGTGAGGCGGAGCATGGCCCTGCCCACGTATAACCTCCCATCCCCCCACACAACTAATGGCGCAGGGGTTGATTACTTTGCCTCTGATTGATCACTCCCCTTTCATGTACTGTCAATAATGGCGCGTGTCACATGATGCGTGGCCCCGCACGGTCAGGGATGACACCGCAATGTACACGGCCAATCAGATTGTTGCTAAACCAGCACTAACGTGATTGGTGATTTATGTTACTGGATGTTTGTTGATTGGCTGCAAAAGCATGACCCCGCCCCTCCCTTGTAGCAGAAATGATCATGTGACGGCGCCATTGGCCGAGGCTTTACCAGCAGGAGGGATCAGCGGGTGTGGTGGGATCGGCGCAGGGGACGTCCCCGGTGCAGGCAGCACAACGCGACTGTATTCTGAGTGCAGCCTCTCACCCCGCGGCCTCTGCCCTGTCTGCTGGCTCCGGAGGCCACTGACTGGAGGTGACGAGCATTGTGTGATGGTGCCCGGTGCTCGAGCGCTCAGCGTGTCTGTGAAGGTTTCCTGCTCAGGAAGCGCGAGCTCTCGGGGCGGACATCCATGGGATTTCCTGAATGTCCCTTCATGGCGGAGGTCGGCTGTTTAGGAATGTGAGTGACGCCCCTGTGTGCACCTGGTGCGTAAAACATCACGGGGTCAAGACGGTGGCTCATTAGTGTCCATGCGGGTTCAGGATCGTGGCACATTAGTGGCTGTGCCAGGTCAGGACAGTGCCACATTAGTGGCTGCGCCGAGGGAGGATGAAGACACGGCGGCACATTAGTAGCTGCGCGGGGTTGATATGGTGGCACCTTAGTGGCTGCGCGGGGTCAGAATGGTGGCACATTAGTGGCTGCGCGGGGTTGATATGGTGGCACATTAGTGGCTGTGCAGGGTCAGAATGGTGGCACATTAGTGGCTGCGCGGGGTTGATATGGTGGCACATTAGTGGCTGTGCGGGGTCAGAATGGTGGCACATTAGTGGCTGCACAGGGTTATAGTGGTACATTAGTGGCTGTGCGGGGTCGGGATAGTGGCATATTAGTGGCTGCGTGGGGTCGAGATGACGTGCATTTGTGGCTGCGTGGGGTCAATATAGCAGTACATTAGGGGCTGCACGAGGTCGGGATGGCGGCACATTAGTGGCTGCTCAGGATGGGCGTGGACGGTGGTTGTCTTTACACCCCTCTGACTGTCGGGGGTCCATGGTCCGGCTCTGCCTCTCGACGCTCGGGCTGCGCTGCAGACAGGGGCGCCCGTATTCAGTGTGTGTGGCGGCACGTGTGTGGAGTATCGCGGCACAATCTGCCACTAGCGCTTTGTATGACCCGTGTCTCTTATGTTCCAGCCCCGGGAGAAGGGCCGCATGCGCTTCCACAAGCTGCAGAACGTGCAGATCGCTCTGGATTTCCTAAAGCTGCGACAGGTGAGTGACCCGAGTGCAGCCAGTGCCGACCCCCCGTCTGGCTCTGCCATGTGTCGCCCCCCCCCCCCACCCAACCGTCTGGCTCTGCCATGTGCCCCCGCCGGCTCTGACTGTGTCGTCCCCCCCCACCTCCCCCGTCCGGCTCTGCCATGCGCCCCCCGCTCAGCTCTTCTCCGTCACTCTTACAGGTGAAACTGGTGAACATCCGCAACGATGACATCGCAGACGGGAACCCCAAGCTGACGTTAGGCCTGATCTGGACCATCATCCTTCACTTCCAGGTGAGACGTGACGCCGCTTATCTCTCGCATTTATAGCTGACTTATTGGAAAATGTTTTCTGTTATCCCAGTGCCGGAGGCAGCTGGCGCCATGTGCAGAGCGCGGGTGTGGTCGCCGGTGACTCACGCACCGCACTGCCAGCCGCTATCATTTCCTGTCTTGTTGGCTGCTGCCAGCTGCAGAATAGCTGTCTGATGACTGGGCCGCGATCTGCACCTTCTGATTTTGGGGGGTAGTGTGATCAGGACGTATCGGGGCCCACATTCGTATTACTGGGTCATGTGATCAGGGCGTATCGTGGCCCACGTGCCGTATCCTCAGGTAGTTCTGGATAATGTCCACCTGAACATTCGTGTGGTATGTGGCACCATCCACTGGTGAAGTATGACACTGCAGGATGCAACCTGCAGCCCCCATGGGAGCCACAATTCCCAGCATGCCATGGAAGCTGCAGGCTGTGGTGGTCCTCTGGGACTTGTAGTTCTGCTGTGGAGCAGTAAGACCGTCTGTGCTGTGGTTTGTGGGTTTGATCTCACACCGCTGTTTTCAGGAAGCGTGCCTTGTGGTCACAGTCTGTAGTACGTTTCCGTTTATAGAGGCGTCCACTGTGGATGGGGGAGAGCGCCTCTTATGTCCCCGCTGAGAATGGGGGAGAGCGCCTCTTATGTCCCCGCTGAGGATGGGGGAGAGCGCCTCTTATGTCCCCGCTGAGGATGGGGGAGAGCGCCTCTTATGTCCCCGCTGAGAATGGGGGAGAGCGCCTCTTATGTCCCCGCTGAGGATGGGGGAGAGCGCCTCTTATGTCCCCGCTGAGGATGGGGGAGAGCGCCTCTTATGTCCCCGCTGAGGATGGGGGAGAGCGCCTCTTATGTCACCGCTGAGGATGGGGGAGAGCGCCTCTTATGTCCCCGCTGAGGATGGGGGAGAGCGCCTCTTATGTCCCCGCTGAGGATGGGGGAGAGCGCCTCTTATGTCCCCGCTGAGGATGGGGCAGAGCGCCTCTTATGTCCCCGCTGAGGATGGGGCAGAGCGCCTCTTATGTCCCCGCTGAGGATGGGGCAGAGCGCCTCTTATGTCCCCGCTGAGGATGGGGGAGAGCGCCTCTTATGTCCCCGCTGAGAATGGGGGAGAGCGCCTCTTATGTCCCCGCTGAGAATGGGGGAGAGCGCCTCTTATGTCCCCGCTGAGGATGGGGGAGAGCGCCTCTTATGTCCCCGCTGAGGATGGGGGAGAGCGCCTCTTATGTCCCCGCTGAGGATGGGGGAGAGCGCCTCTTATGTCCCCGCTGAGGATGGGGCAGAGCGCCTCTTATGTCCCCGCTGAGGATGGGGCAGAGCGCCTCTTATGTCCCCGCTGAGGATGGGGGAGAGCGCCTCTTCTGTCCCCGCTGAGAATGGGGGAGAGCGCCTCTTCTGTCCCCGCTGAGGATGGGGCAGAGCGCCTCTTCTGTCCCCGCTGAGGATGCGGCAGAGCGCCTCTTATGTCCCCGCTGAGAATGGGGGAGAGCGCCTCTTATGTCCCCGCTGAGGATGGGGCAGAGCGCCTCTTATGTCCCCGCTGAGGATGGGGGAGAGCGCCTCTTATGTCCCCGCTGAGAATGGGGGAGAGCGCCTCTTATGTCCCCGCTGAGGATGGGGCAGAGCGCCTCTTATGTCCCCGCTGAGGATGGGGGAGAGCGCCTCTTATGTCCCCGCTGAGGATGGGGGAGAGTGCCTCTTATGTCCGCGCTGAGTATGGGGCTGAGCGCCTCTGCTGTCCGTGCTGAGGATGGGGCAGAGCGCCTCTGCTGTCCCCGCTGAGGATGGGGCAGAGCGCCTCTGCTGTCCCCGCTGAGGATGGGGCAGAGCGCCTCTGCTGTCCCCGCTGAGGATGGGGCAGAGCGCCTCTGCTGTCCCCGCTGAGGATGGGGCAGAGCGCCTCTGCTGTCCCCGCTGAGGATGGGGCAGAGCGCCTCTGCTGTCCCCGCTGAGGATGGGGCAGAGCGCCTCTGCTGTCCCCGCTGAGGATGGGGCAGAGCGCCTCTGCGGTCTGCGCTGAGGATGGGGCAGAGCGCCTCTGCGGTCTGGGCTGAGGATGGGGCAGAGCGCCTCTGCGGTCTGCGCTGAGGATGGGGCAGAGCGCCTCTGCTGTCTGCGGTGAGGATGGGGCAGAGCGCCTTTCCTGTCCGCGCTGAGGATGTGGAGCAGTAGTGATGACGGTCTGATTTCTCCTCTTCCTGCAGATCTCGGACATCCAGGTGAGCGGGCAGTCGGAGGACATGACGGCCAAAGAGAAGCTGCTGCTGTGGTCGCAGCGGATGACGGAGGGCTACCAGGGGCTGCGCTGCGACAACTTCACCAGCAACTGGCGGGACGGCCGGCTCTTCAACGCCATCATCCACCGGCACAAGTAAGAGGCGGCGGGGGCTCGGGCTGCGTCCTCGGGGAT
Source organism: Anomaloglossus baeobatrachus (assembly GCF_048569485.1). NCBI lineage: Eukaryota > Metazoa > Chordata > Amphibia > Anura > Aromobatidae > Anomaloglossus > Anomaloglossus baeobatrachus. The sequence continues at coordinate 13,006,792 of NC_134358.1, read as the reverse complement.
GTTACGTCATTGGCTGTCAGTCTCAGCCACGCCCCTTTGGCGAAGAATTTCACCCCTGAGGCCGTTGTCGCAGATAGAACAAATTCTTCTTGTTTTATTCGGGAAACGAGTCCGGACCCGAAACGTGAATGTCATCTTCAAAGGCGAGATCCGGGTGTGTCCGCCCCGCCCGGTGCGATGCACTGCGCCTGCAGAGCATCTCGCCCCGTTACATGCAGTCTGCCTGCAGAGCATCTCACCCCGGTACATGCACTGTCTGGCTGCAGAGCATCTCACCCCGGTACATGCACTGTCTGGCTGCAGAGCATCTCGCCCCGTTACATGCATAGTCTGGCTGCAGAGCATCTCGCCCCGTTACATGCACAGTCTGGCTGCAGAGCATCTCACCACGTTACATGCACAGTCTGGCTGAAGAGCATCTCGCCCCGTTACATGCACAGTCTGGCTGCAGAGCATCTCGCCCCGGTACATGCACAGTCTGGCTGCAGAGCATCTCGCCCCGTTACATGCACAGTCTGGCTGCAGAGCATCTCGCCCCGGTACATGCATAGTCTGGCTGCAGAGCATCTCGCCCCGTTACATGCATAGTCTGGCTGCAGAGCATCTCGCCCCGTTACATGCACAGTCTGGCTGCAGAGCATCTCACCCCGTTACATGCACAGTCTGGCTGCAGAGCATCTCACCCCGTTACATGCACAGTCTGGCTGCAGAGCATCTCACCCCGTTACATGCACAGTCTGGCTGCAGAGCATCTCACCCCGTTACATGCACAGTCTGGCTGCAGAGCATCTCACCCCGTTACATGCACAGTCTGGCTGCAGAGCATCTCACCCCGTTACATGCACAGTCTGGCTGCAGAGCATCTCACCCCGTTACATGCACAGTCTGGCTGCAGAGCATCTCGCCCCGTTACATGCAGTCTGGCTGCAGAGCATCTCGCCCCGTTACATGCACAGTCTGGCTGCAGAGCATCTCACCCCGTTACAGGCACAGTCTGGCTGCAGAGCATCTCACCCCGTTACAGGCACAGTCTGGCTGCAGAGCATCTCACCCCGTTACATGCACAGTCTGGCTGCAGAGCATCTCACCCCGTTACATGCACAGTCTGGCTGCAGAGCATCTCACCCCGTTACATGCACAGTCTGGCTGCAGAGCATCTCACCCCGTTACATGCACAGTCTGGCTGCAGAGCATCTCACCCCGTTACATGCACAGTCTGGCTGCAGAGCATCTCACCCCGTTACATGCACAGTCTGGCTGCAGAGCATCTCACCCCGTTACATGCACAGTCTGGCTGCAGAGCATCTCACCCCGTTACATGCACAGTCTGGCTGCAGAGCATCTCACCCCGTTACATGCACAGTCTGGCTGCAGAACATCTCACCCCGTTCCAAGCACAGTCTGGCTGCAGAGCATCTCGCCCCGTTACATGCACAGTCTGTCTGCAGAGCATCTCGCCCCGTTACATGCACAGTCTGGCTGCAGAGCATCTCACCCCGTTACATGCACAGTCTGGCTGCAGAGCATCTCACCCCGTTACATGCACAGTCTGGCTGCAGAGCATCTCACCCCGTTACATGCACAGTCTGGCTGCAGAGCATCTCACCCCGTTACATGCACAGTCTGGCTGCAGAGCATCTCGCCCCGTTACATGCACAGTCTGGCTGCAGAGCATCTCACCCCGTTACATGCACAGTCTGGCTGCAGAACATCTCACCCCGTTCCAAGCACAGTCTGGCTGCAGAGCATCTCGCCCCGTTACATGCACAGTCTGGCTGCAGAGCATCTCACCCCGTTACATGCACAGTCTGGCTGCAGAGCATCTCACCCCGTTACATGCACAGTCTGGCTGCAGAGCATCTCACCCCGTTACATGCACAGTCTGGCTGCAGAGCATCTCACCCCGTTACATGCACAGTCTGGCTGCAGAGCATCTCGCCCCATTACAAGCACAGTCTGGCTGCAGAGCATCTCACCCCGTTACATGCATAGTCTGGCTGCAGAGCATCCCGCCTGGTCTGTGTAATAATCCACGCTTTGGTTTATTATTCTCTTGCTGGAACAAGATTTAATTCATCAGCCAAAAACAATGCGCGGCCCCAAACAATGAGGAGCTGAGCGCAGGTCTGAGCCTGTGTCGCTCCTACCCCCCGTGGGTGCTGGGGGCCGGCGTCAGGCCCGGCCGAGGTGCTGCAGAGTAATGAGAGAAAGATATATATATATGAACAACGACAAGGCAGAGTCCAGAGATTCTGGACCGTGAAGAAGGCGGATTTCACCGCTGAAACGCGGAGTCCTATCTGCGCTATGTTCCTGCGATAATGCTGCTCTGAATTGCTTGGACCATTATATTTTAATGAATTTATGAATAAAAAGAAGGAAAACATTTTTTTAACAGCATCCTGGATTGCTCACGTTATTGCTGGACTCTGCCTTGTCGTTGTTCACATTTGTATGGATGGACTCCTGCGTCCTGATCCGGGCACAACGGAGTTAACCAGGTCAGCGGAGGATCCAGGTGATTCACAGGAGTGAGCTGGTCTACATTGTTGGAAAGATATATAGATAGATAGATAGAGATAGATAGATATAGATATATATAACTTCTTAGTAAACTTTGTTTCACCTGCTGTTCATTTTCAGGATCTCTGCTTGCTGTCAGTGAATGGAGAACTCGTTTACATTCAGACAGTAAATCTCATCCAGGCCTCATCCTGCTCACAGCGGGGGGTTGTTGCAGTGTTACTGTAGAGCAGGTGTATGGCTGCCCGCGCCCTCACTGCAGTTATTGGGATGTATCGGTCCGGACACAATCCGGGTCATTCTCACATTGGACTTCTGGATCCATTTTGATTTCAGCCTCTGTGTATTTTATTCACTGACAGCAAGAAGAGCAGGCGACACACAAACTCTTCTGCCCTGGTGGGGTTGTGCCCTTGCCCTGGTGGGGTCCTGCTCTGGTGGGGTCATGCCCTCGCTCTAGTGGGGTACTGCCCTTGCACTGGTGGGGTCCTGCCCTAGTGTGGCTGTGCCCTCGTTCTGGTGGGCTCCTGCCCTCGCTCTGGTGGGGTCCTGCCCTAGTGTGGTTGTGCCCTCGTTCTAGTGGGCTCCTGCCCTCGCTCTGGTGGGGTCCTGGCCTCGCCTTAGCGTGCTTGTGCCCTCGTTCTGGCGGGCTTCTGCCCTCGCTCTGGTGGGGTCCTGCCCTAGTGTGGTTTTGCCCTCGCTCTGGTGGGGTCCTGGCCTCGCCTTAGCGTGGTTGTGCCCTCGTTCTGGCGGGCTCCTGCCCTCGCTCTGGTGGGGTCCTGGCCTCGCCTTAGCGTGGTTGTGCCCTCGTTTTGGCGGGCTGCTGCCCTCACTCTGGTGGGGTCCTGGCCTCGTTTTAGCGTGGTTGTGCTCTCGTTCTGGAGGAGTCCTGCCCTTATTTTGGTGGGGTACTGCCCTTGCCCTGGTGAGGTCCTGCCCTCACTCTGGTGGGATCCTGCCCTGGTGGGATCCTGCCCTCGCCCTAGTGGGGTCCTGCCCTCACTCTGGTGGGATCCTGCCCTGGTGGGGTCCTGCCATCACTCTGGTGGGATCCTGCCCTGGTGGGATCCTGCCCTCGCCCTGGTGGGGTACTGCCCTTGCACTGGTGGGGTCCTGCCCTAGTGTGGCTGTGCCCTCGTTCTGGTGGGCTCCTGCCCTCGCTCTGGTGGGGTCCTGCCCTAGTGTGGTTGTGCTCTCGTTCTGGTGGGCTCCTGCCCTCGCTCTGGTGGGGTCCTGACCTCGCCTTAGCGTTGTTGTGCCCTCGTTCTAGTGGGCTCCTGCCCTCGCTCTGGTGGGGTCCTGGCCTCGCCTTAGCGTGCTTGTGCCCTCGTTCTGGCGGGCTTCTGCCCTCGCTCTGGTGGGGTCCTGCCCTAGTGTGGTTTTGCCCTCGCTCTGGTGGGGTCCTGGCCTCGCCTTAGCGTGGTTGTGCCCTCGTTCTGGCGGGCTCCTGCCCTCGCTCTGGTGGGGTCCTGGCCTCGCCTTAGCGTGGTTGTGCCCTCGTTTTGGCGGGCTGCTGCCCTCGCTCTGGTGGGGTCCTGGCCTCGTTTTAGCGTGGTTGTGCTCTCGTTCTGGAGGAGTCCTGCCCTTATTCTGGTGGGGTACTGCCCTTGCCCTGGTGAGGTCCTGCCCTCACTCTGGTGGGATCCTGCCCTGGTGGGGTCCTGCCCTCGCCCTGGTGGGGTCCTGCCCTCACTCTGGTGGGATCCTGCCCTCGCCCTAGTGGGGTCCTGCCCTCACTCTGGTGGGATCCTGCCCTGGTGGGGTCCTGCCCTCACTCTGGTGGGATCCTGCCCTGGTGGGGTCCTGCCCTCGCCCTGGTGGGGTCCTGCCCTCGCCCTGGTGGGGTCCTGCCCTCACTCTGGTGGGATCTTGCCCTGGTGGTATCCTGCCCTCGCCCTGGTGGGGTCCTGCCCTCGCCCTGGTGGGGTCCTGCCCTCACTCTGGTGGGATCCTGCCCTGGTGGTATCCTGCCCTCGCCCTGGTGGTATCCTGCCCTCGCCCTGGTGGGGTCCTGCCCTCGCCCTGGTGGGGTCCTACCCTCGCCCTGGTGGGGTCCTACCCTCGCCCTGGTGGGGTCCTGCCCTTGCTCTGGTGGGGTTCTGCGCTCGCCCTGGGGGGGTCTTGTATGTCGCTGTGCATCACTCTGGCTGTAATTATCCCCTTCATCATGTCTCAGCTCTTGGATGGACTTGATGGCCATTTCTTCGGCGCTCCATTGGGAGACCCAGACGATTGGGTGTATAGCTACTGCCTCCGGAGGCCACACAAAGCATTACACTAAAAAGTGTAAGGCCCCTCCCCTTCTGGCTATACACCCCCCGTGGGATCACGGGCTGATCAGTTTTCAAGCTTTGTGCGAAGGAGGTCAGACATCCACGCATAGCTCCACTGTTTTTAGTCAGCAGCAGCTGCTGACTATGTCGGATGGAAGAAAAGAGGGCCCATATGGGGCCCCCAGCATGCTCCCTTCTCACCCCACTTTTGTCGGGTGTTTGTTAAGGTTGAGGTACCCATTGCGGGTACGGAGGCTGGAGCCCACATGCTGTTTTCCTTCCCCATCCCCCCTCAGGGCTCTGGGTGAAGTGGGATCTTACAGGTCTCCAGGCTCTGAGACCGGGCTCCATCCACAGACCCAGAGAACCTGCTGGATATGGAGCTGAGTATTGTCAGGGACAGGCCCTGCTACATTAAGGTACTCTGTGTCCCCGGGCAAGCGCGCACACACACACCAGCATTGCTGGGAGTGTTAGTGCGCCGGAGGCAACAGCGCGGAGCGCTCGTGCTATTATTCACTACAGCTTTGCTGAGTGACTTTATGTATTGGGAACTGCCGCGCCGGCCGCTGCTGGGTGTTTTTTACATTGTGGCGCGGCTGGGACTTGTGGTGCGCCGGGGACTTCCGCGCTGGCCGTGCACATGGACGGCCGCGCTTATTACTCGAGTCCCCGGCTTTGCGGCCTAGTTTTCGTTTCGTTCCCGCCTCCAGCCCTGCCAGTCAGGGGAGAGGCGGGACGCTGTACAGACAGTCAGCGCCGAGGGCTGGAGTCTGCTTTGCATTCTCCAGCCCCCTTCACTGGACACAGTGGGACGCCAGTTTCCCGCTCTTGGCTGGGGCACGCCCACGGCCCGCCCCTCTTCAGGACGCCGGCAGCCATTCCTGCACGCAGTCCGAGCTGGGGAACGGAGACATGCTCTGGGCAACCAGTCACAGGATTCGGGCGACCACACACCCGCGTTATAGGCGGGCGGTAAGCAGCGCCTGAAGTGCTGACCCCACAAAATACCGAAGTGTCCATTTGTATTTTATGCTTGTATGCTATACACTGCACTGTAGGTCGCTATCTTTGGCTATATGCCCTTCTAGATGGCGAGATGACAGCAGCAAAAAAGCAAGGGTGCTAAGGCACAGGTTTTCTATGCTGCTTGTATTGCATGTGCTGAAGTGTTCATTTGTACTTATGCTTGTATGCTATACATTGCACTGTACGGTCGCTACTCTTGGCTATATTCTCCTAGATGGCTGGACAACAGCAGCAAAAAAGCATGGGTGCCAAGGCACAGGCTTTATAGGCTGCTTGTACTGCATGTGCTGAAGTGTTCATTTGTATATATGCTTGTATGCTATACATTGCACTGTACGGTTGCTACTCTGGGCTATATTCTCCTAGATGGCTGGACAACAGCAGCAAAAAAGCATGGGTGCCAAGGCACAGGCTTTCTATGCTGCTTGTATTGCATGTGCTGAAGTGTTTATGCTTGTATGCTATACATTGCATAGATGGTTAGAATACAGCAGCAAAAAAGCAACACAGGCTTTCTATGCTGCTTTTACTGCATGTGATACTGTTCCACCGGCAGGTTCCACTGACCCCCGTTGTGTGCAATGCTCCCCTGTAGCACTTGGTCAGCCGGGGTCTCTACTAGAGGTGGCCAAAGGAACCACCTGTGAACCCTGTCCATGGACAGGGACGGAGTTGCAGTTTCGGCTGATAGATTGTCATGGGATGGAGACTTTGCACTCCAGACAGGCCATGGGCAATCTTGATTAATGCTCCCTGGCCACCCTCATTTGGAACGTACTCAGTACTCCGGGGGGGTCCCAGGCATTCCAGGGTGAAGGCTCTGACACGGACGACAGTCCCAGACAGCCTAAGCTAGCTCGCTGGGTGCGGCACTCGGCTTCATCACTGGTCAGGGTCCCAGCAGGAGGACTCTCTGTATGATGAGGCAGACGTAGCTGATCAGGGCTTTGGTCCTGACACCGTTCTCAATCCGGATACACCGGATGGTGACGCCATAGTGAATGATCTTATAGCGTCCATCAATGGAATGTTGCATATTTCTCCCTCAGCTCCCCCAGTGGAGGAGTCGGCTTCACAGCAGGAGAAATCCTTTTTCAGTATCTCATGCGTAGATTGAGTACTTTTCTGGCCACGCTGACTTCAGAGAAGCAGTTCAGAAACACCACGCTTACCAGATAAGCGTTTTCTCCAAACTTATTAAGGATACACGTTATCCCTTCCCCCTGACGTGGTAAAGCGCTGGACCCAGGGTCCAAAGGTGGATCCCCCAATCTCCAGGCTTGCGGCTAGATCTATAGTTGCAGTGGAGATGGGACTTCACTTAAAGATGCCATTGACAGACAGATGGACCTCTGGTTGAAATCTGTCTGTGAAGCTATCAGCGTGTCGGTTGCTCCGGCATTCGCAGCCGTATGGGCACTCTAAGCTATTTCAGCTGGTCTTGCGCAGCTGGTCTTGAGCACATGTACATCTGTGCCGCAGGTGGTGTCCTTAACCTCGCAATGTCTGCATTGCGACTTACCCTAGTAATGCTGTCCTGGGGGGACAGTCGAGGTTTCGGTCCTTCCCAGGCTCGGGCAGGTCCCAATTGTCCTCGTCCAAAAGGGCTCAAAAGGCTCAGAGGGGCTCAGATTCCGGCCGGGCTCAATCACGCCCAAGGAAGGCAGCCGGAGGAACCGCTACCAAGGCGGTTTCCTCATGACGTTCAGCCCTCTCTCTCCGCATCCGCGGTTGGTGGCAGACTCTCCCGCTTGGCGACATTTAGCTGCCACAGGTCACAGACCGGTGGGCGAGAGACATTGTGTCTCACGTGTACAGGATAGAGCTCTGTTCTCGTCCTCCGGCTCGATTCTTCAGAACTTCCCCCCCCCCCCACCGAGCCGAGGCTCTTCTGCAGGCAGAAGGAGTGGTAATCCCTGTTCCTCTTCAGGAACAAGACACGGTTTTTTCCTCCAATCTCTTTGTGGTGCCAAAAAAGGGGTGGCTCTTTCCGTTCCGTTCTGGACCTAAAACTGCTCACCAAGCACGTGAAGGCCAGGCGGTTCCGGATGTAACCCTCCGCTCCGTCATTGCCTCAATGTCGCAAGGAGATTTCCTAGCATCAATAGACATCAGGATGCTTATCTCCACGTGCCGATTGCTCCACAGCACCAGCGTTTGCTACGTTTCGTTATTGAAGACGAGCATCTTCAGTGCGTAGCCCTGCCCTTCGGTCTGGCGACAGCCCTACGGGTTTTTCACCAAGTTCAGGGCAGCAGTGGTAGCAGTCTTGCACTCTCAGGGTCACTCTGTGATCCTTACTGGGACGATCCACTTGTCAAGGCACCCTCTCAAGAGGCATGCCAACACAGCCTGAACGTGGCGCTGGAGACTCTCCAGAGTTTCGGGTGGATCATCAACTTTTCAAGGTTAAATCGGGCACCGACCCAATCGCTGACATATCTATGCATGGAGTTTCACACTCCCTCAGCGATAGTGAAGCTTCCGCTGGACAAGCAGCGTTCACTACAGACGGGGGTGCAGTCTCTCCTTCAAGGCCAGTCACACCCCTTAAGACGCCTCATGCAGAGGCAGTCACTTTCGCGCAGTTTCATCTGCGTCCACTTCAATGGGACATGCTTTGCCAATGGGTTGGGGAGTCGACGTCCCTAGACAGGAACGTTTCCCTTCTCAGACGGTCAAGGACTCTCTCCAGAGGAGTCCATCCTTCAGATCAATGTTCTGGAAATCTGGGCAGTGTATCTTGCCCTGCAAGCCTTCCAGCAGTGGCTGGAAGGAAAACAGATCCGAATTCAGTCGGACAATTCCACAGCGGTGGCAGACATCGCCCACCAAGGCGGAACACGCATCGCCAAGCCTACCAGGCAATCCGGCGGATTCTGATGTGGGTGGGGGACAGAGCATCCACCATATCCGCAGTTCACATCCCGGGCGTAGAAAACTGGGAAGCAGACTTCCTCAGTCGCCTGGGCATGGACGCAGGGGAATGGCCTCTGCACCCAGAATGGTGTCAGGAAATCTGTAGCCGCTGGGGGATGCCGGACGTCGACCTAATGGCGTCTCGGCACAACAACAAGGTCCCGATTTTCATGGCGCGGTCTCACGAGCAAAGAGCTCTGGCGGCAGGCGCCCTAGTTCAGGATTGGTCGCAGTTCCAGCTACCCTATGTGTTTCCACCTCTGGCACTGTTGCCCAGAGTGCTACGCAAGCTCAGCTCCGCTTGCCGCCGCGCCATCCTCGTCGTCCCAGACTGGCCGAGGAGGTCGTGGTTCCCGGATCTGTGGCATCTCACGGTCGGCCAACCGTGGGCACTCTCAGACCGGCCAGACTTACTGTCCCAAGGGCCGTTTTTTCCACTGAATTCTACGGCCCTGAACCTGACTGTGTGGCCATCGAGTCCGAGATCCTAGCGTCTTCAGGATTATCTCAAGACGTCAATGCCACCATGAGACGGGCTAGGAAGCCGACGTCTGCCAAGATCTACCACAAGACGTGGAAGTTATTCTTATCTTGGTGCTCTGCTTAGGGAGTGTCTCCCTGGCCATTTGCATTGTCTCCTTTTTCCTCCCTTCCTGCATCTGGATTGGGAAAAGGTTTGTCGCTCGGCTCCCTTAAAGGACAAGTCGCAGCGCTGTCGGTATTCTTTCAGAAGCGCCTAGTACGACTTCCTCAGGTACGCACGTTCCTGCAGGGGGGTTATCACATTGTCCCTCCGTACAAGAGGCCGTTAGACCCATGGGATCTGAACAGGGTATTAATTGCTCTCCAGGAGCCGCCCTTCGAGCCTCTGAGGGATGTTTTCACTTTCTCGACTTTCACAGAAAGTGGCCTTTCTGGTAGCGGTCACGTCTCTTCGGAGAGTGTCCGAACTAGCAGCGCGGTCATCCAAAGCTCCCTTCCTGGTGTTCACCAAGATAAGGTAGTGCTGCGCCCGATCCCAGAGTTTCTCCCTAAGGTGGTATCCCCTTTTTATCACAATCAGGATATCTCCTTACCTTCCTTTTATCCATTTCATCGATATGTAATGGCTTTGCATTGTTGGATCTGGTGTAGAGCACCCAGAATCTACATTCCCGCACGGCGCTCCTGCGCCGCTCGGATGCACTCTTTGTCCTTGTCACTGGTCAGCGCAAGGGATCGCAGGCTGCAAAATCCACCCTGGCTCGATGGATCAAGGAACCAATCCTTGAAGCCTACCGTTCTGCGGGGCTTCCGGTTCCATCAGGGCTGAAGGCCCTGTGAGGTAAATCCTGGGATATGAAGAGGAATTATGACTAGAAGTCATAATTGCTCTCATCACTCCCTGGCAGTGCCCCCCCCCTCCCTTCTTGTTCTCAAATGTCCAGCATCTGTGAAGGTGTCACATCCCACTTACACCTCCAACAGCCATCTCCTCTGATATGGAGATGAGATGATGTGAGGACAATGGACCCAGGATGACTCCCTGCCGTCACCCTGTAACAAGAGTTGTATCTCATTAGCAAGGCTTGGAAGTAGCCAGACAGAACGACTCCAGTAAAAAATGGTTCATATCTCGCAAGCCATATCTCCGATAAATATGGCAACCATAAAAATGGTGTTTGCGCAGGCGGACGATGCTGGCACACCTTTTTTATGGAAGGGGGAGCTTGGGAAATACCCCAGGCGTGATATCAGCCATATGGGAACTCGTAGACAGGTCATGAGTCCCCTCGTTCTGTAGCTAAATTCATAACTGTCACAATGAGAGCATTGGCGTCTGCCTACGACGCTCCCAGGCAAAGTTATGGCCAATATCCCCTTTGCTGGATAATTCTGATCCATGCAGGGGGAGTGGCAGTGCTTCCCTGTGAGGTCACTAAGGTAGGAGGGGACCTGGATCTGCCCAGGTTGATAACCCTACTTCGGCCATTTTCCAGTGTTCTTCTGCTCGGGGGCCTGGTTGGGAAAGACCTGTGAGAGAGTTCCTGGAAACCTGGTCTACAGCGCCCCCCTGTGGCCAGACGCAACAAGGTAACTGCTGGAACTGTGTATGCCTGTTTGTAACCCATGCTTTGATTGTAACTGTACTCTGACATAACTGTATATTCTGTAGATTCCCTATTGTATATATTGTAGTTTCTAGTGTGCTTTAGGCTGATTAAATTATATAATTAATCTTGGGCTGTTCTGTTATCTCGATCTTGAATCCCACGTCTGTGTGTTCGGCTAATAGTTACCGTGAAGCGGTTGGTGGCAGCGAGTTGTGCCAAGGATTATTGTGGGGAGGCCAGTGAGATTCGGGAAGATATTATATATTCCGCCCGCGGAGGTCGGGGGAATATATACCTTACTCTCACCGGGGACCCTTCAATAATCGGCATAAGTAGTATAGCGGCCTCCTTTCTTATTGTCGGGCAATTCCATAATTGGCCTGACTATAAGAGGGGCGCTAGAGAGCGCGTCACGTGCTCTGTCTGTCGGTCGGGAGGTATAAAGGAGGGTTGACTCCTGCTTGTTACCCCCCGATCGTGACGTACTGGTAGCCAGCGCGGGGGATTTCGGAGTGACCCCCCCCGGTGGTTTGTGACATATTGGTGGCATAGCGGTGGGATCGAGATAATAGTGTGTGTGAGTGTGAGACCCATACTCCCAGACACTAAAGACTGCCTGCAGCAGCTGTGGCTGCTGGGGTCTTCAGACCAGCTCAACACTAGAGTGTCAGAGTGCAGATACTGTAAGGTGTGTGGAGGCATCAGGTGTCAGTTCTGTGTCAGTGACCAAAGTCTGCAACAATGGCTGATAGCACCAGGAGCAAAGCCAAAGGAATGGCCGATGCTCAGGCCAGAGACGATGAGGAGGTTGTCCACGAGCCCTCCAGGAGCTCGACGCCAGAAAGCCGTTCTGCCGAGGACATTGCACAACCTGGCACTGCTGGACAAGATGAGGAGGAGCTCGCCCAAGGTTCCTCAACGAGCCAGATGCCAGCCCTCCGCTCTGCAATGGACAGTGAAGCACCAGGCTCCGCAGCGGGCCGCAGATCACCACGTGCCATTCCACCGAGCCTGGGAGGCTCGGATAGCCTTCTTCAAATGGCTATGGCCCTTCTCCAGGCTGGAGACCGGGATACCTACGAGATACTCATGGCAGAGCGCAGGGCAGAGCGGCAGGCAGCGCGTGAAGAGCGCCAGGCAGAGCGTGAGGCTGCGGAGCGACGGCAACAGGCAGACCGTGACCACCAGCTGCAGCTAGCTCAGCTCCGGCCCTCATCAGCCACACGTGACCTTCAAGACACCAAACTTCCAAAGGTCCGTGTTGAGGACTTCCCAGTGCTGGAGAAGGATGGAGACTTGGACTCTTTCTTGACTGCTTTTGAGCGGACTTGCTTGCAGCACCATCTGAACAAGGACCAGTGGGCCAAATACCTGACCCCCCGTTTAAGGGGTAAGGCCCTGGATATCCTTGGGGACTTGCCTGCTGAGGCAGATCAGGGCTACGACACCATCAAGCGGGCCCTGATCCAACAGTACAACCTCACCCCGGAGTCCTACCGCAAGAAGTTCCGGAGCCTACAGAAGGGACCAAAGGACTCCTGGGCTGACCACAGGCGGGCACTTGCCCGAGCTGCCGACCACTGGACCCAAGGCCTGCAGCTTTCCACCGGACCGGAGATCCTGGACTTGTTCATCACGGAGCAACTCTTGTGGAACTGCCCTGAGGATCTCCGCCAGTTCATCCGAGACCAGAAGCCAAAGGGGTCCACGGCTACAGCTGCCCTGGCCGATGACTACACCAACAATCGGGCTCCTGAAGCCAGGAGAGCAGCCACCAGCAGCACCTGGAGAGGGGGTAAGATGAACTCTGCGACTGCCCCACCTGCCCCTAGACTGCAGGGGGTGTCCCCCTCAACTCCCCTCTCCAGGCCCGTGGCGGAACCAAGACGGTGCCACCAGTGCAACCTACCTGGACACTTCAAGGCCATGTGCCCTCAGCGTCCCAAGGCCCCGGCTCCGTCCCCGTCCCAAGGGCCGCCCAAGGTGTATTGTGTGGGTGGGGGTGGTGGTAGGTCCCTGGACAGCTTCCAACCTGTCACCGTCGGCCAGTCTGTGACCATAGGACTGCGAGACAGCGCCTCGGAGGTGACTCTGGTGCGGCCTGAGATGGTGTCCCCCCAAGACTTGATCCCTGGAAAAACCCTCGCTGTCTCCGGGATTGGAGGCACTGACCCGGCGCTGCCTGTTGCTGACATTTATGTGGACTGGGGCGCAGGGCGAGGGGTGAGGGAGGTGGGGGTAACTGATCGGATCCCTGCAAACGTGCTACTTGGGACAGATTTGGGGCAAATAACCTCCCAGTTTGGCCCCGCCCCAAAGGCTGAACCTTCAGCCAGTGCTGACGTGCCTCCGGACAATGTTAATGTGTTATCTATGAATGATGTAAGGGAGGAGGGAGTGAACTCTGATATTTCTGCTTGCATAGACACCATAGACACACACTCAGCTGCAGCTGTGACAGGAGGGGAGGGGGTCAGAGAAAGGTGTGACAATGCCTCTACAAGTAACCAGCCTGTGAGCTGGGATCTGTTGCCCTCTGCAGGGATAAGCAGAGAGCAGGGTGCTGCAGGGGGAGGACCAGTGTGTGGGGTGGGGGCTACCACAGCAAATGTGGGGTCCCCAGAGATTTCACAGCGGGGTTCTGTTGCTGCAGAGGGGGAACAGGCAGGTGAGATTGGGGCCGGTCCAGGAGCGGAAGTGCTCCCAGGTAAGATCTCGGTGCAGGGTTCCCCCACAACCGGGGTGTCAGGAAGCCAGGTAGGTCTGCCTGAACCGGCGACTTGGTCAGGAACGGAGGAGGAGCAGGCACGACCCACGGTCGCAGCGGCTGTGGCCGCTGTCACCCGCAGTGGGAGTGCTGGAAGCCAAGGGGCCTCCCGGAGGTCCGATAGCTCTTCCCCTTCTGACCAAGTGGCAGCCGAGTCAGGTGGAGGCCAGGACACAGGTCCCGGGGTACTGACCGAAGATGTGACAGTCTCGTCGATTCTGGCCACATCTAGTCAGGGGTTTCAGGCAGCGTTAGAAGCTGACGACAGCCTGAAAGCTCTAAAGGAGCAGGCGGCACAGCCTCCCTCGGACTCGGACCCGGAGCGAGTGGTCTGGGACCAAGGACGGCTGTACCGGGCCACGGTCCAGCAGGGTTCACCGGAGGCGTGGCCCAGGGACCGACAGTTGGTGGTACCCTATCCGTTCCGGACGGAGTTGTTGCGGATCGCACATGAGATTCCGATGGCCGGACACCTAGGGATCGCTAAGACCAAGGCCAGGTTAAACCAGCATTTCTACTGGCCAAAAATGGGGGCCGATGTGGCTGCCTACTGCCGTTCGTGTGAAACCTGTCAGAGAGTGGGGAAGGCGGGGCCACACCCCAAAGCCCCACTGGTATCTCTGCCAATCATCGATGAGCCTTTCAGGAGGGTGGCTGTGGATCTGGTCGGCCCGCTGGCCATCCCCAGCAGCTCCGGGAAACGCTTCATACTGACGGTAGTGGACTATGCCACCCGGTACCCAGAAGCAGTGGCCTTGTCGTCCATTCGGGCTGACAAGGTGGCCACCGCATTGCTGGAGATTTTCTCCCGAGTGGGTTTTCCCCAGGAAATGCTCACTGACCGGGGGACCCAATTCATGTCCCAGCTGATGGAGACCCTCTGTAAGCAAGTCCAGGTGCGACATCTGGTGGCCAGCCCGTACCATCCACAGACTAATGGCCTGTGCGAGCGGTTCAATGGCACCTTAAAGCAGATGCTTAAGATGTTGGTCGACTCCCATGGGCGTGACTGGGAGCGGTATCTCCCACACCTGTTATTTGCTTACCGGGAGGTTCCACAGGCCTCAACAGGATTCTCACCGTTTGAGCTCCTGTACGGGCGACGTGTGCGGGGCCCCCTGGCTCTGGTGAAAGAGGCTTGGGAAGGGGATTTGGCCACCCCTGGAGTGTCGGTTATCGAGTATGTCATGCGCTTCCGGGACAAAATGCAGGCCTTGACGCAACTGGTACACGACAATATGGCTCAAGCCCAGGCCGATCAGAAGCGTTGGTACGACCAGAACGCTTGTGAGAGGACCTACCAAGTGGGTCAAAAGGTGTGGGTACTGGTCCCCGTACCACAGGACAAGCTTCAGGCAGCCTGGGAAGGCCCATACCTCGTGTACCAGCAGCTCAACCCTGTAACGTACCTGGTCACCCTGGACCCTGCCCGTGGAAGGCGGAAGCCCTTCCATGTGAACATGATGAAGGCACATCATGAGCGGGAGGCATGTGCGCTCCCCGTGTGCAACCTGCCCGAGGAGGGAGAAGCGGAAACCCTCTTGGATATGCTAGCCCAGGTTAGGGCAGGCGGATCCATTGAGGATGTGGAGGTTGGCCACCAGCTCTTGGAGGACCAACGGTCCCAGCTGTGGGCCACCCTACACCCCTTCCGGGGGTTGTTTACCAACCAGCCCGGAAGGACTGACTTGGCTGTCCATCACGTGGACACTGGGGATCATCCCCCGATCCGGCGTTCAGCATATCGGGTCTCCCTGGAGGTGCAGCAACACATGCGCCAGGAGATTGACGAGATGCTGAACCTGGGGGTGATCCAGGCATCCAACAGCGCTTGGGCCTCGCCTGTAGTCCTCGTCCCTAAGAAGGACCGAACCACTCGGTTCTGCGTGGACTACAGGGGGCTCAATGCGGTCACGGTCGCCGATGCGTACCCAATGCCACGCATCGATGACCTGCTCGATCAGTTGGCCGGGGCTCAGTACCTGACCATCATGGACCTGAGCCGGGGATATTGGCAGATCCCCCTGACTCGCAAGGCCAGGGATTGCTCTGCCTTTATTACCCCATTTGGACTGTACGAGTCCACGGTGATGCCATTCGGGATGAGGAATGCCCCTGCCACTTTCCAGCGGATGGTCAACACCCTGCTCAAGGGACTTGAAGGGTACGCGGCCGCGTACCTGGATGACATTGCCGTCTTCAGTCCCACCTGGGAGGACCACCTAGAGCATCTAGCACAGGTGCTCAGGCGGATCCACCGGGCAGGTTTGACCATCAAGCCGGGAAAGTGTCAGCTGGCCATGAGCGAGGTCCAGTACCTCGGTCACCGGGTAGGTGGGGGAACGCTGAAGCCCGAGCCTGAGAAAGTGGAGGCCATCGCATCCTGGCCCACCCCCAGGACCAAGAAGCAGGTGATGTCCTTCTTGGGGACCGCTGGGTACTATAGGAGGTTTGTTCCATGCTATAGTAGCCTGGCAAAGTCCTTGACGGACCTCACCAAGAAGAAGCTGCCCTCTGCAGTCGATTGGACAGTGGACTGCGAGACAGCCTTCCGGGCCCTAAAAGACGCCCTGTCCAGCCCGCCCGTGCTACAGGCAGCCGACTTCACGCGGCCGTTTGTAGTACAGACCGACGCCAGTGACTTCGGCCTCGGTGCGGTGCTCAGCCAGGTGGACTCTGCGAGCCAAGAGCACCCAGTCTTGTACCTGAGCAGGAAGCTGTTACCAAGGGAAGTGGCCTATTCTACAATGGAGAAGGAGTGCCTGGCCATAGTGTGGGCCCTGCAGCGTCTGCAACCCTATCTATACGGGCGCCACTTCATCGTGGAGACGGACCACAATCCCCTCAGCTGGTTGCACACCGTCTCTGGGACGAATGGGCGATTGTTGCGATGGAGCCTTGCGCTCCAGCAATACGACTTCACCATTCGCCACAAAAGGGGCCGTGACCACGGTAACGCAGACGGGCTGTCCCGACAAGGAGAGGTCGCGGACGGGCGCACGGGGGAACACCGGAGTGTGCTGCCCCCTAGCGCCCTCAAAAGGGGGGAGGTGTGAGGCAAATCCTGGGATATGAAGATGAATTATGACTAGAAGTCATAATTGCTCTCATCACTCCCTGGCAGTGCCCCCCCCCCTCCCTTCTTGTTCTCAAATGTCCAGCATCTGTGAAGGTGTCACATCCCACTTACACCTCCAACAGCCATCTCCTCTGATATGGAGATGAGATGATGTGAGGACAATGGACCCAGGATGACTCCCTGCCGTCACCCTGTAACAAGAGTTGTATCTCATTAGCAAGGCTTGGAAGTAGCCAGACAGAACGACTCCAGTAAAAAATGGTTCATATCTCGCAAGCCATATCTCCGATAAATATGGCAACCATAAAAATGGTGTTTGCGCAGGCGGACGATGCTGGCACACCTTTTTTATGGAAGGGGGAGCTTGGGAAATACCCCAGGCGTGATATCAGCCATATGGGAACTCGTAGACAGGTCATGAGTCCCCTCGTTCTGTAGCTAAATTCATAACTGTCACAATGAGAGCATTGGCGTCTGCCTACGACGCTCCCAGGCAAAGTTATGGCCAATATCCCCTTTGCTGGATAATTCTGATCCATGCAGGGGGAGTGGCAGTGCTTCCCTGTGAGGTCACTAAGGTAGGAGGGGACCTGGATCTGCCCAGGTTGATAACCCTACTTCGGCCATTTTCCAGTGTTCTTCTGCTCGGGGGCCTGGTTGGGAAAGACCTGTGAGAGAGTTCCTGGAAACCTGGGTACAGCGCCCCCCTGTGGCCAGACGCAACAAGGTAACTGCTGGAACTGTGTATGCCTGTTTGTAACCCATGCTTTGATTGTAACTGTACTCTGACATAACTGTATATTCTGTAGATTCCCTATTGTATATATTGTAGTTTCTAGTGTGCTTTAGGCGATTAAATTATATAATTAATCTTGGGCTGTTCTGTTATCTCGATCTAGAATCCCACGTCTGTGTGTTCGGCTAATAGTTACCGTGAAGCGGTTGGTGGCAGCGAGTTGTGCCAAGGATTATTGTGGGGAGGCCAGTGAGATTCGGGAAGATATTATATATTCCGCCCGCGGAGGTCGGGGGAATATATACCTTACTCTCACCGGGGACCCTTCAATAATCGGCATAAGTAGTATAGCGGCCTCCTTTCTTATTGTCGGGCAATTCCATAATTGGCCTGACTATAAGAGGGGCGCTAGAGAGCGCGTCACGTGCTCTGTCTGTCGGTCGGGAGGTATAAAGGAGGGTTGACTCCTGCTTGTTACCCCCCGATCGTGACGTACTGGTAGCCAGCGCGGGGGATTTCGGAGTGACCCCCCCCGGTGGTTTGTGACAGGCCCATTCTACCAGAGCCGTGGGTGCGTCCTGGGCATTACGGCACCAGGCTACGGCTCAGCAGGTGTGCCAGGCGGCTACCTGGTCGAGTCTGCACACCTTCACCAAGCATTTTCAGGTGCATGCCTACGCTTAGGCGGATGCCAGCCTAAGTAGATGAGTCCTGCAGGCGGAGGTTGCCTCCATGTAGGGAAGGGCTGTTTTTTACAGTCCAAACTTGAGGTATTCATTTACCCACCCAGGGACTGCTTTTGGACGTCCCAATCGTCTGGGTCTCCCAATGGAGCGCCGAAGAAGAAGGGAATTTTGTTACTTACCGTAAATTCCTTTTCTTCTAGCTCCAATTGGGAGACCCAGCACCCGCCCCTGTTTCCTTCGGGATTTTTGGTTTGTTCGGGTACACATGTTGTTCATGTTGAATGGTTTCAGTTCTCCGATGTTCCTTCGGATTGAATTTGTTTAACCAGTTATTGGCTTTCCTCCTTCTTGCTTTTGCACTAAAACTGATCAGCCCGTGATCCCACGGGGGGTGTATAGCCAGAAGGGGAGGGGCCTTACACTTTTTAGTGTAATGCTTTGTGTGGCCTCCGGAGGCAGTAGCTATACACCCAATCGTCTGGGTCTCCCAATTGGAGCTAGAAGAAAAGGAATTTACGGTAAGTAACAAAATTCCCTTCTTTTCTTTTTTTCTCCATATTACCATATAGCCATTATCACTACCGCCCCCATCATCTCGTGTCTTGGTGTGTGACCGCTCCCAACCGATGATGGCAGGACGGTGCTGCAGAGTATTTCTGAGCTCAGGTGGAGACACAGAGCGCCTTTATTTAGTAGCTGGAGGCGACATTTTCCAGCGTCTTCCTCCCTCGCGTCCTCCGTCTATTATTTTTTTAAATCACTATAACATGTAATAGCACGGGGGAGCCGGCACGCCCTGATCCTGAGCTGCGTCTCAGACACACACCCGATCCCAGACACCGACTGATCCCAGAGAAGGTGCTGCAGACGTCTGACCCACAAGAATCTCACCTGGAGATCTGCGGCACAGGAGGCGTCTACTGCCCAGCGAGGATCTGACCCGGAGATCTGCGGCACAGGAGGCGTCTACTGCCCAGCGAGGATCTGACCTGGAGATCTGCGGCACAGGAGGCGTCTACTGCCCAGCGAGGATCTGACCCGGAGATCTGCATCACAGGAGGCGTCTACTGCCCAGCGAGGATCTGACACTGAGATCTCCGGCACAGGAGGCGTCTACTGCCCAGCGAGGATCTGACACGGAGATCTGCGGCACAGGAGGCGTCTACTGCCCAGCGAGGATCTGACCTGGAGATCTGCATCACAGGAGGCGTCTACTGCCCAGCGAGGATCTGACCCGGAGATCTGCGGCACAGGAAGCGTCTACTGCCCAGCGAGGATCTGACCCAGAGATCTCCGGCACAGGAGGCGTCTACTGCCCAGCGAGGATCTGACCCAGAGATCTCCGGTACAGGAGGCGTCTACTGCCCAGCGAGGATCTGACCTGGAGATCTGCGGCACAGGAGGCGTCTACTGCCCAGCGAGGATCTGACCTGGAGATCTGCGGCACAGGAGGCGTCTACTGCCCAGCGAGGATCTGACCCAGAGATCTCCGGCACAGGAGGTGTCTACTGCCCAGCGAGGATCTGACCTGGAGATCTGCGGCACAGGAGGCGTCTACTGCCCAGCGAGGATCTGACCTGGAGATGATGTAACTGGAGATTGCGGCACGTCTGTGGAGGAGGAGCTGGCACCACAGACAGTCAGATGCAGGCAGGTGGTCACTGAGGAGCTGCAAGTGGAGCGTCTACTCCAATACCAGCGTGTAATCCTATCACCATGATCTCTTATGATGGACAGCGGAGGAGAAAGGGGAGAGCGAGGAGAACCACGTACCCTCGCTCTGAGGAGTCCCCGTCCCGTCATTGCCAGCCGCTGGACAGGGTGGTGATGCTGTGTGAGGACCTACCCTCAGAAAATGGCTACAGCTCCCTGGAGGATGTGACTGGTGCTTGGGACCGGAACGGGACTGGTGCTTGGGACCGGAACGAGACTGGTGCTGGGGACTGGAACGGGACTGGTGCTGGGGACCGGAGAAGCACGTACCTGGGCTCGGTGTACTCCATCCGCTCCGAACTACTGCTGAAAGAAATGTACGCAGCCCTGACACGGTAAAATGTGGTCGGAGCAGACCCCCGGGGTGGGATGTGGGGACCGGAAATCAGACTGCAGGCGTCATGTGACATGAACCCTGCTGCCCCCTCCTGGCTGAAATGTTCAGGGGGATGTAATAATGTAGGGGGGTCAGGGGGTAATAATGTACGGGGGGAGGGTTAATGTACAGGGGGTAATACTGTATAGGGGGGTAAATATACAGGTGGAGTAATAAAGTAGAAGGGGGTAAGGGCGGCTAATAATGTACAGAGGGGGTTAATGTTTATTTACACGGAAATGTAATAATGTATTGGGGCACAATAATATTCGGGGGGTGTAATAATGTGAAGTATTGCTGAAACATCAGTAACAATACATATTCGGGTGTAGTGTAGTCTGAGTGTAATACTGCATCATGTGCAGAGTGTATAGCATATAATGTATACTGTATATGTCTGCGAGACGGTATAATGTGCAGAGTGTATAGCATATAATGTATACTGTATATGTCTGCGAGACGGTATAATGTGCAGAGTGTATAGCATATAATGTATACTGTATATGTCTGCGAGACGGTATAATGTGCAGAGTGTATAGCATATAATGTGTACTGTATATGTCTGTGAGACGGTATAATGTGCAGAGTGTATAGCATATAATGTGTACTGTATATGTCTGTGAGACGGTATAATGTGCAGAGTGTATAGCATATAATGTGTACTGTATATGTCTGTGAGACGGTATAATGTGCAGAGTGTATAGCATATAATGTGTACTGTATATGTCTGCGAGACGGTATAATGTGCAGAGTGTATAGCATATAATGTGTACTGTATATGTCTGTGAGACGGTATAATGTGCAGAGTGTATAGCATATAATGTGTACTGTATATGTCTGCGAGACGGTATAATGTGCAGAGTGTATAGCATATAATGTATACTGTATATGTCTGCGAGACGGTATAATGTGCAGAGTGTATAGCATATAATGTGTACTGTATATGTCTGCGAGACGGTATAATGTGCAGAGTGTATAGCATATAATGTGTACTGTATATGTCTGCGAGACGGTATAATGTGCAGAGTGTATAGCATATAATGTGTACTGTATATGTCTGTGAGACGGTATAATGTGCAGAGTGTATAGCATATAATGTGTACTGTATATGTCTGCGAGACGGTATAATGTGCAGAGTGTATAGCATATAATGTATACTGTATATGTCTGTGAGACGGTATAATGTGCAGAGTGTATAGCATATAATGTATGCTGTATATGTCTGCGAGACGGTATAATGTGCAGAGTGTATAGCATATAATGTATACTGTATATGTCTGTGAGACGGTATAATGTGCAGAGTGTATAGCATATAATGTATACTGTATATGTCTGCGAGACGGTATAATGTGCAGAGTGTATAGCATATAATGTGTACTGTATATGTCTGTGAGACGGTATAATGTGCAGAGTGTATAGCATATAATGTGTACTGTATATGTCTGTGAGACGGTATAATGTGCAGAGTGTATAGCATATAATGTGTACTGTATATGTCTGTGAGACGGTATAATGCGCAGAGTGTATGTGTAATACTGCATCATGTGCAGAGTGTATAGCATATAATGTGTACTGTATATGTCTGCGAGACGGTATAATGTGCAGAGTGTATAGCATATAATGTATACTGTATATGTCTGCGAGACGGTATAATGTGCAGAGTGTATAGCATATAATGTGTACTGTATATGTCTGTGAGACGGTATAATGTGCAGAGTGTATGTGTAATACTGCACCATGTGCAGAGTGTATAGCATATAATGTATACTGTATATGTCTGTGAGACGGTATAATGTGCAGAGTGTATGTGTAATACTGCACCATGTGCAGAGTGTATAGCATATAATGTATACTGTATATGTCTGCGAGACGGTATAATGTGCAGAGTGTATAGCATATAATGTGTACTGTATATGTCTGTGAGACGGTATAATGTGCAGAGTGTATAGCATATAATGTGTACTGTATATGTCTGTGAGACGGTATAATGTGCAGAGTGTATAGCATATAATGTATACTGTATATGTCTGTGAGACGGTATAATGTGCAGAGTGTATAGCATATAATGTATACTGTATATGTCTGTGAGACGGTATAATGTGCAGAGTGTATGTGTAATACTGCATCATGTGCAGAGTGTATAGCATATAATGTATACTGTATATGTCTGCGAGACGGTATAATGTGCAGAGTGTATAGCATATAATGTGTACTGTATATGTCTGTGAGACGGTATAATGTGCAGAGTGTATAGCATATAATGTATACTGTATATGTCTGTGAGACGGTATAATGTGCAGAGTGTATGTGTAATACTGCACCATGTGCAGAGTGTATAGCATATAATGTATACTGTATATGTCTGCGAGACGGTATAATGTGCAGAGTGTATAGCATATAATGTATACTGTATATGTCTGTGAGACGGTATAATGTGCAGAGTGTATAGCATATAATGTATACTGTATATGTCTGTGAGACGGTATAATGTGCAGAGTGTATGTGTAATACTGCATCATGTGCAGAGTGTATAGCATATAATGTATACTATATATGTCTGCGAGACGGTATAATGTGCAGAGTGTATAGCATATAATGTGTACTGTATATGTCTGTGAGACGGTATAATGTGCAGAGTGTATAGCATATAATGTATACTGTATATGTCTGTGAGACGGTATAATGTGCAGAGTGTATGTGTAATACTGCATCATGTGCAGAGTGTATAGCATATAATGTGTACTGTATATGTCTGTGAGACGGTATAATGTGCAGAGTGTATAGCATATAATGTATACTGTATATGTCTGTGAGACGGTATAATGTGCAGAGTGTATGTGTAATACTGCATCATGTGCAGAGTGTATAGCATATAATGTATACTGTATATGTCTGCGAGACGGTATAATGTGCAGAGTGTATAGCATATAATGTATACTGTATATGTCTGCGAGACGGTATAATGTGCAGAGTGTATAGCATATAATGTGTACTGTATATGTCTGTGAGACGGTATAATGTGCAGAGTGTATAGCATATAATGTATACTGTATATGTCTGTGAGACGGTATAATGTGCAGAGTGTATGTGTAATACTGCATCATGTGCAGAGTGTATAGCATATAATGTATACTGTATATGTCTGCGAGACGGTATAATGTGCAGAGTGTATAGCATATAATGTATGCTGTATATGTCTGCGAGACGGTATAATGTGCAGAGTGTATAGCATATAATGTATACTGTATATGTCTGCGAGACGGTATAATGTGCAGAGTGTATAGCATATAATGTGTACTGTATATGTCTGTGAGACGGTATAATGTGCAGAGTGTATAGCATATAATGTGTACTGTATATGTCTGCGAGACGGTATAATGTGCAGAGTGTATGTGTAATACTGCACCATGTGCATAGTGTATAGCATATAATGTATACTGTATATGTCTGTGAGACGGTATAATGTGCAGAGTGTATAGCATATAATGTATGCTGTATATGTCTGCGAGACGGTATAATGCGCGGTGTGTGAGTGTAATGACGTATAACGTGCAGCATATGTGTATACCACGTAGTGCGGTATATAATGCTTTACAGGGTGTGACTGTGTATAGGTGTCATTATATTCGGTGCAGGGTGTGGGAGCATCGTATTACAGCCGTAGAGTGTGGCGCCTGCAGCCAGATGATATCTCACAAATTCATGTCACAGATTTTACATTATACCCCAGCACCGCACAGGGAGGAAAAAAACAATAAAGAATGGGGAAGGAGGATATGATGTATCATCTGCCCCCATCCTGTATGACGAATCATTTCTTTCTAAAATGTCATGTATGATATGTCACATCCTCCCCCATCCTGTATGATATATCAGATCCTCCTGCTCATCCTGTATGATATATCAGATCCTCCTGTATGATATATCAGATCCTCCTGCTCATCCTGTATGATATATCAGATCCTCCTGTATGATATATCAGATCCTCCTGCTCATCCTGTATGATATATCAGATCCTCCTGTATGATATATCAGATCCTCCTGCTCATCCTGTATGATATATCAGATCCTCCTGTATGATATATCAGATCCTCCTGTATGATATATCAGATCCTCCTCCCTCATCCTGTATGATATATCAGATCCTCCTCCCTCATCCTGTATGATATATCAGATCCTCCTCCCTCATCCTGTATGATATATCAGATCCTCCTCCCTCATCCTGTGTGATATATCACATCCTCCCCCCATCCTGTATGATATATCAGATCCTCCTCCCTCATCCTGTGTGATATATCACATCCTCCCCCTCATCCTGTATGATATATCAGATCCTCCTGCTCATCCTGTATGATATATCAGATCCTCCTGCTCCTCCTGTATGATATATCAGATTCTCCTGCTCCTCCTGTATGATATATCAGATCCTCTTCCCTCATCCTGTATGATATATCAGATCCTCCTCCCTCATCCTGTATGATATATCAGATCCCCCTGCTCCTCCTGTATGATATATCAGATCCTCCTGCTCCTCCTGTATGATATATCAGATCCTCCTGCTCCTCCTGTATGATATATCAGATCCTCCTGCTCCTCCTGTATGATATATCAGATCCTCCTGCTCATCCTGTATGATATATCAGATCCTCCTGCTCCTCCTGTATGATATATCAGATCCTCCTGCTCCTCCTGTATGATATATCAGATCCTCCTGTATGATATATCAGATCCTCCTGCTCCTCCTGTATGATATATCAGATCCTCCTCCCTCATCCTGTATGATATATCAGATCCTCCTGCTCCTCCTGTATGATATATCAGATCCTCCTGTATGATATATCAGATCCTCCTGCTCCTCCTGTATGATATATCAGATCCTCCTGCTCCTCCTGTATGATATATCAGATCCTCCTGCTCCTCCTGTATGATATATCAGATCCTCCTGCTCCTCCTGTATGATATATCAGATCCTCCTGCTCCTCCTGTATGATATATCAGATCCCCCTGCTCATCCTATGTGATATATCACATCCTCCCCCTCATCATGTATGATATATCAGATCCTCCTGCTCATCCTGTATGATATATCAGATCCCCCTGCTCATCCTATGTGATATATCACATCCTCCCCCTCATCATGTATGATATATCAGATCCTCCTGCTCCTCCTGTATGATATATCAGATCCTCCTGCTCATCCTGTATGATATATCAGATCCTCCTGCTCATCCTGTATGATATATCAGATCCTCCTCCCTCATCCTGTATGATATATCAGATCCTCCTGCTCATCCTGTATGATATATCAGATCCTCCTGTATGATATATCAGATCCTCCTGCTCCTCCTGTATGATATATCAGATCCTCCTGCTCCTCCTGTATGATATATCAGATCCTCCTGCTCCTCCTGTATGATATATCAGATCCTCCTGCTCATCCTGTATGATATATCAGATCCTCCTGCTCATCCTGTATGATATATCAGATCCTCCTGCTCATCCTGTATGATATATCAGATCCTCCTGCTCCTCCTGTATGATATATCAGATCCTCCTCCCTCCTCCTGTATGATATATCAGATCCTCCTCCCTCATCCTGTATGATATATCAGATCCTCCTCCCTCATCCAATATGATATATCATACAGGATGAGGGACGAGGATCTGATATATCATGAGAAAAGAGGATATGATATGACATACAGAATGAGGTAGGAGGATATATTATCCTCTGATGTCATGTAGGATATGCCATATCCTTCTTTCTCATCCTGCATCATATGGCATATCATACAGGACGTGGAAGAAGGATATGACATATACAGGGCAAGGGGGGATATATCTCATACAGAATGAGGAAGCAGGATTTGGCATATCATACAGAACATGAGAGAAGGATATGACATACACTGGAGGAGGATATGGTATATCATACAGAATGAGGGTAGAGGATATGACATCACACAAGTCGTGAGCAGAAGATATGACATGCTATGTCCACTTCTCTCATTTTGTGTGATCTTATACAGGACTAGGGTGGAGGATATGGCATGTCGTAGAGGATGTGGGAGGAGGATATGACATATACAACGAGGGAAAAAGATATTGCATATACAGGACGAAGGAGGAAGATATTGCATATACAGGGCGAGGGATGATATAATACTGTATATCATACAAGATGATATGGCATATCATACAGGACGCAGTAGGGGATTATGACATATCATACAGCAGGCGGATATCGCATATCATACAGGACCAGAGCGGAGGATCTGACAACATACAGGACGAAGGAGAAGGATATGGCACATCATAAAGAACTAGGGATGAAGATGGGGCATATCATACAGGACGAGGGAGTAGCATACGATATAACATAAGTGGAGAGAGGAAGATATAGTACATCATACAGGACGAGGGAGGAGGATATGACATATACAGGACGAGGGAGGAGGATATGACATATACAGGATGAGGGAGGAGGATATGACATATACAGAATGAGGGAGGAGGATATGGCATATCATACACTACTAGGGAGGAGAATATGGCACATCATACAGGATGAGGGATGAGGATATGACCTATACAGGATGAGGGAGGAGGATATGGCACATCATACACTACTAGGGAGGAGAATATGGCATATCATACAGGATGAGGGAGGAGGATATGACATATCATACAGCATCAGAAAGGAGAATATGATGTATCATATAGGATGAGAGATGAGGATATGACATATCATACACTACTAGTGAGGAGAATATGGCATATCATACAGGATGAGGGAGGAGGATATGACATATCATACAGCATCAGAAAGGAGAATATGATGTATTATATAGGGTGAGGGAGGAGAATATGGAATAATACAGCACGCGGGAGGAGGATATGACATATCATGCAGGGCGAGGGAAGAGAATATCAAATACTGTATATCACACAGGATGGCTGGAGCAGTGCATGCTGGGAGTCTTGGACAGTGGCGTGTGAAATAACTAGAGATGTCATGATGGCTACAGTGTATTGTGCAGGAGTATAGGGAGGAATATAATGGGGTCCTACATAGCGGGGAGACCCCAGGACAGGGTATATTCTGCATATTTTGGGTCTAGGCATGGCAGATCCTGATTTGTCGCTTGTGACTGAGATCTGCATGGGCCTGTATAGATCAGTAGATCACCAGATTCCCGCTTCTAGCACTTCATGCAGCCCCTGACGTCTGCCTCGTTATAATCGCCTGCTCCTCTCCACAGGCCGATGCTCATCGACATGAACCGAGTCTACCGGCAGCCCAACCTCGAGAACCTGGACCAGGCGTTCACCGTGGCAGAGCGGGAGCTCGGGGTCACCAGACTCCTGGATCCAGAGGGTACGGCCCATCCCCAGCCCACCCCAGACACAACCCATGATCTGATTTCACTCCTGCGGTATATACTGTGTATGTGCACAGTGGTGATCTCACTCCTGCGGTATATACTGTGTATGTGCACAGTGGTGATGTCACTCCTGCGGTATATACTGTGTATGTGCACAGTGGTGATGTCACTCCTGCGGTATATACTGTGTATGTGCACAGTGGTGATGTCACTCCTGCGGTATATACTGTGTATGTGCACAGTGGTGATGTCACTCCTGCGGTATATACTGTGTATGTGCACAGTGGTGATGTCACTCCTGCGGTATATAC
Source organism: Anomaloglossus baeobatrachus (assembly GCF_048569485.1). Classification (NCBI taxonomy): domain Eukaryota; kingdom Metazoa; phylum Chordata; class Amphibia; order Anura; family Aromobatidae; genus Anomaloglossus; species Anomaloglossus baeobatrachus. The sequence continues at coordinate 12,978,902 of NC_134358.1, read as the reverse complement.
TGTGTATGTGCACAGTGGTGATGTCACTCCTGTGGTATATACTGTGTATGTGCACAGTGGTGATGTCACTCCTGCGGTATATACTGTGTATGTGCACAGTGGTGATGTCACTCCTGCGGTATATACTGTGTATGTGCACAGTGGTGATGTCACTCCTGCGGTATATACTGTGTATGTGCACAGTGGTGATCTCACTCCTGCGGTATATACTGTGTATGTGCACAGTGGTGATGTCACTCCTGCGGTATATACTGTGTATGTGCACAGTGGTGATGTCACTCCTGCAGTATATACTGTGTATGTGCACAGTGGTGATCTCACTCCTGCGGTATATACTGTGTATGTGCACAGTGGTGATGTCACTCCTGCGGTATATACTGTGTATGTGCACAGTGGTGATGTCACTCCTGCAGTATATACTGTGTATGTGCACAGTGGTGATGTCACTCCTGCAGTATATACTGTGTATGTGCACAGTGGTGATGTGACTCCTGCGGTATATACTGTGTATGTGCACAGTGGTGATGTGACTCCTGCGGTATATACTGTGTATGTGCACAGTGGTGATGTCACTCCTGCGGTATATACTGTGTATGTGCACAGTGGTGATGTCACTCCTGCGGTATATACTGTGTATGTGCACAGTGGTGATGTGACTCCTGCGGTATATACTGTGTATGTGCACAGTGGTGATGTCACTCCTGCGGTATATACTGTGTATGTGCACAGTGGTGATGTCACTCCTGCGGTATATACTGTGTATGTGCACAGTGGTGATGTCACTCCTGCGGTGTATACTGTGTATGTGCACAGTGGTGATCTCACTCCTGCGGTGTATACTGTGTATGTGCACAGTGGTGATCTCACTCCTGCGGTATATACTGTGTATGTGCACAGTGGTGATGTCACTCCTGCAGTATATACTGTGTATGTGCACAGTGGTGATGTCACTCCTGCGGTGTATACTGTGTATGTGCACAGTGGTGATCTCACTCCTGCGGTATATACTGTGTATGTGCACAGTGGTGATCTCACTCCTGCGGTATATACTGTGTATGTGCACAGTGGTGATCTCACTCCTGCGGTATATACTGTGTATGTGCACAGTGGTGATGTCACTCCTGCAGTATATACTGTGTATGTGCACAGTGGTGATGTCACTCCTGCGGTATATACTGTGTATGTGCACAGTGGTGATGTCACTCCTGCAGTATATACTGTGTATGTGCACAGTGGTGATGTCACTCCTGCAGTATATACTGTGTATGTGCACAGTGGTGATCTCACTCCTGCGGTATATACTGTGTATGTGCACAGTGGTGATGTCACTCCTGCGGTGTATACTGTGTATGTGCACAGTGGTGATGTCACTCCTGCAGTATATACTGTGTATATGCACAGTGGTGATGTCACTCCTGCGGTATATACTGTGTATATGCACAGTGGTGATGTCACTCCTGCAGTATATACTGTGTATGTGCACAGTGGTGATGTCACTCCTGCGGTATATACTGTGTATGTGCACAGTGGTGATGTCACTCCTGCAGTATATACTGTGTATGTGCACAGTGGTGATGTCACTCCTGCGGTATATACTGTGTATGTGCACAGTGGTGATGTCACTCCTGCAGTATATACTGTGTATGTGCACAGTGGTGATGTCACTCCTGTGGTATATACTGTGTATGTGCACAGTGGTGATCTCACTCCTGCGGTATATACTGTGTATGTGCACAGTGGTGATGTCACTCCTGCGGTATATACTGTGTATGTGCACAGTGGTGATGTCACTCCTGCGGTGTATACTGTGTATGTGCACAGTGGTGATGTCACTCCTGCGGGATATACTGTGTATGTGCACAGTGGTGATGTCACTCCTGCGGTATATACTGTGTATGTGCACAGTGGTGATGTCACTCCTGCGGTGTATACTGTGTATGTGCACAGTGGTGATCTCACTCCTGCGGTATATACTGTGTATGTGCACAGTGGTGATCTCACTCCTGCGGTATATACTGTGTATGTGCACAGTGGTGATGTCACTCCTGCGGTATATACTGTGTATGTGCACAGTGGTGATGTCACTCCTGCAGTATATACTGTGTGTGTGTACAGTGGTGATGTCACTCCTGCAGTATATACTGTGTATTTGCACAGTGGTGATGTCACTCCTGTGGTATATACTGTGTATTTGCACAGTGGTGATGTCACTCCTGCGGTATATACTGTGTATATGCACAGTGGTGATGTCACTCCTGTGGTATATACTGTGTATATGCACAGTGGTGGTGTCACTCCTGTGGTATATACTGTGTATGTGCACAGTGGTGATGTGACTCCTGCAGTATATACTGTGTATGTGCACAGTGGTGATGTCACTCCTGCGGTATATACTGTGTATGTGCACAGTGCTAATGTCACTCCGGCAGTATATACTGTGTATGTGCACAGTGGTGATGTCACTCCTGCGGTATATACTGTGTATGTGCACAGTGGTGATGTCACTCCTGCGGTATATACTGTGTATGTGCACAGTGGTGATGTCACTCCTGCGGTATATACTGTGTATGTGCACAGTGGTGATGTCACTCCTGCGGTATATACTGTGTATGTGCACAGTGGTGATGTCACTCCTGCGGTGTATACTGTGTATGTGCACAGTGGTGATGTCACTCCTGCGGGATATACTGTGTATGTGCACAGTGGTGATCTAACTCCTGCGGTATATACTGTGTATGTGCACAGTGGTGATGTCACTCCTGCAGTATATACTGTGTGTGTGTACAGTGGTGATGTCACTCCTGCAGTATATACTGTGTATTTGCACAGTGGTGATGTCACTCCTGTGGTATATACTGTGTATTTGCACAGTGGTGATGTCACTCCTGCGGTATATACTGTGTATATGCACAGTGGTGATGTCACTCCTGTGGTATATACTGTGTATGTGCACAGTGGTGGTGTCACTCCTGTGGTATATACTGTGTATGTGCACAGTGGTGATGTCACTCCTGCGGTATATACTGTGTATGTGCACAGTGCTAATGTCACTCCGGCAGTATATACTGTGTATGTGCACAGTGGTGATGTCACTCCTGCGGTATATACTGTGTATGTGCACAGTGGTGATGTCACTCCTGCGGTATATACTGTGTATGTGCACAGTGGTGATGTCACTCCTGTGGTATATACTGTGTATGTGCACAGTGGTGATGTCACTCCTGTGGTATATACTGTGTATGTGCACAGTGGTGATGTCACTCCTGCAGTATATACTGTGTATGTGCACAGTGGTGGTGTCACTCCTGTGGTATATACTGTGTATGTGCACAGTGGTGATGTCACTCCTGCAGTATATACTGTGTATGTGCACAGTGGTGATGTCACTCCTGCAGTATATACTGTGTATGTGCACAGTGGTGATGTCACTCCTGCAGTATATACTGTGTATGTGCACAGTGGTGATGTCACTCCTGCAGTATATACTGTGTATGTGCACAGTGGTGATGTCACTCCTGCAGTATATACTGTGTATGTGCACAGTGGTGATGTCACTCCTGCAGTATATACTGTGTATGTGCACAGTGGTGATGTCACTCCTGCGGTATATACTGTGTATGTGCACAGTGGTGATGTCACTCCTGCAGTATATACTGTGTATGTGCACAGTGGTGATGTCACTCCTGCGGTATATACTGTGTATGTGCACAGTGGTGATGTCACTCCTGCGGTATATACTGTGTATGTGCACAATGGTGGTGTCACTCCTGTGGTATATACTGTGTATGTGCACAGTGGTGATGTCACTCCTGCAGTATATACTGTGTATGTGCACAGTGGTGATGTCACTCCTGCGGTATATACTGTGTATGTGCACAGTGGTGATGTCACTCCTGTGGTATATACTGTGTATGTGCACAGTGGTGATGTCACTCCTGCAGTATATACTGTGTATGTGCACAGTGGTGATGTCACTCCTGCAGTATATATTGTGTATATGCACAGTGGTGATGTCACTCCTGCGGTATATACTGTGTATATGCACAGTGGTGATGTCACTCCTGCGGTATATACTGTGTATATGCACAGTGGTGATGTCACTCCTGTGGTATATACTGTGTATGTGCACAGTGGTGATGTCACTCCTGCAGTATATACTGTGTATGTGCACAGTGCTGATGTCACTCTTGTGGTATATACTGTGTATGTGCACAGTGGTGATGTCACTCCTGCGGTATATACTGTGTATGTGCACAGTGCTGATGTCACTCTTGTGGTATATACTGTGTATGTGCACAGTGGTGATGTCACTCTTGTGGTATATACTGTGTATGTGCACAGTGGTGATGTCACTCTTGTGGTATATACTGTGTATTGGACAGTGGTGATGTCACTCCTGCAGTATATACCGCAGATGTGCACAGTGGTGATGTCACTCCTGCGGTATATACTGTGTATGTGCACAGTGCTGATGTCACTCTTGTGGTATATACTGTGTATGTGCACAGTGGTGATGTCACTCTTGTGGTATATACTGTGTATGTGGACAGTGGTGATGTCACTCCTGCAGTATATACTGTGTATGTGCACAGTGGTGATGTCACTCCTGCGGTATATACTGTGTATGTGCACAGTGGTGATGTCACTCTTGTGGTATATACTGTGTATGTGCACAGTGGTGATGTCACTCTTGTGGTATATACTGTGTATTGGACAGTGGTGATGTCACTCCTGCAGTATATACTGTGTATGTGCACAGTGGTGATGTCACTCCTGCGGTATATACTGTGTATGTGCACAGTGCTGATGTCACTCTTGTGGTATATATACTGTGTATGTGCACAGTGGTGATGTCACTCCTGCGGTATATACTGTGTATGTGCACAGTGGTGATGTCACGCCTGCAGTATATACTGTGTATGTGCACAGTGGTGATGTCACTCTTGCAGTATATACTGTGTATGTGCACAGTGGTGATGTCACTCCTGTGGTATATACTGTGTATGTGCACAGTGGTGATGTCACTCTTGCAGTATATACTGTGTATGTGCACAGTGGTGATGTCACTCCTGCGGGATATACTGTGTATGTGCACAGTGGTGATGTCACTCCTGCGGTATATACTGTGTATGTGCACAGTGGTGATGTCACTCCTGCGGTATATACTGTGTATGTGCACAGTGGTGATGTCACTCCTGCAGTATATACTGTGTGTGTGTACAGTGGTGATGTCACTCCTGCAGTATATACTGTGTATTTGCACAGTGGTGATGTCACTCCTGTGGTATATACTGTGTATTTGCACAGTGGTGATGTCACTCCTGTGGTATATACTGTGTATGTGCACAGTGGTGATGTCACTCCTGCAGTATATACTGTGTATGTGCACAGTGGTGATGTCACTCCTGCAGTATATACTGTGTATGTGCACAGTGATGATCTCACTCCTGCAGTATATACTGTGTATGTGCACAGTGGTGATGTCACTCCTGCAGTATATACTGTGTATGTGCACAGTGGTGATGTCACTCCTGCAGTATATACTGTGTATGTGCACAGTGATGATCTCACTCCTGCAGTATATACTGTGTATGTGCACAGTGGTGATGTCACTCCTGCAGTATATACTGTGTATTTGCACAGTGGTGATGTCACTCCTGCGGTATATACTGTGTATGTGCACAGTGGTGATGTGACTCCTGCAGTATATACTGTGTATGTGCACAGTGGTGATGTCACTCCTGCGGTATATACTGTGTATGTGCACAGTGGTGATGTCACTCCTGCGGTATATACTGTGTATGTGCACAGTGGTGATGTCACTCCTGCAGTATATACTGTGTATGTGCACAGTGGTGATGTCACTCCTGCGGTATATACTGTGTATGTGCACAGTGGTGATCTAACTCCTGCGGTATATACTGTGTATGTGCACAGTGGTGATGTCACTCCTGCAGTATATACTGTGTGTGTGTACAGTGGTGATGTCACTCCTGCAGTATATACTGTGTATGTGCACAGTGGTGATGTCACTCCTGCAGTATATACTGTGTATATGCACAGTGGTGATGTCACTCCTGCAGTATATACTGTGTATTTGCACAGTGGTGATGTCACTCCTGCAGTATATACTGTGTATTTGCACAGTGGTGATGTCACTCCTGTGGTATATACTGTGTATGTGCACAGTGGTGATGTCACTCCTGCAGTATATACTGTGTATGTGCACAGTGGTGATGTCACTCCTGCAGTATATACTGTGTATGTGCACAGTGATGATCTCACTCCTGCAGTATATACTGTGTATGTGCACAGTGGTGATGTCACTCCTGCAGTATATACTGTGTATTTGCACAGTGGTGATGTCACTCCTGCGGTATATACTGTGTATGTGCACAGTGGTGATGTCACTCCTGCGGTATATACTGTGTATGTGCACAGTGGTGATGTCACTCTTGTGGTATATACTGTGTATGTGCACAGTGGTGATGTCACTCCTGCAGTATATACTGTGTATGTGCACAGTGGTGATGTCACTCTTGCGGTATATACTGTGTATGTGCACAGTGGTGATGTCACTCTTGCGGTATATACTGTGTATGTGCACAGTGGTGATGTCACTCTTGCGGTATATACTGTGTATTTGCACAGTGGTGATGTCACTCTTGCGGTATATACTGTGTATGTGCACAGTGGTGATGTCACTCTTGCGGTATATACTGTGTATGTGCACAGTGGTGATGTCACTCCTGCGGTATATACTGTGTATGTGCACAGTGGTGATGTCACTCCTGCGGTATATACTGTGTATGTGCACAGTGGTGATGTCACTCCTGCGGTATATACTGTGTATGTGCACAGTGGTGATCTCACTCCTGTGGTATATACTGTGTATGTGCACAGTGGTGATGTCACTCCTGCAGTATATACTGTGTATGTGCACAGTGGTGATGTCACTCCTGCAGTATATACTGTGTATGTGCACAGTGGTGATGTCACTCTTGCAGTATATACTGTGTATGTGCACAGTGGTGATGTCACTCCTGCGGTATATACTGTGTATGTGCACAGTGGTGATGTCACTCCTGCAGTATATACTGTGTATGTGCACAGTGGTGATGTCACTCCTGCAGTATATACTGTGTATGTGCACAGTGGTGATGTCACTCTTGCAGTATATACTGTGTATGTGCACAGTGGTGATGTCACTCCTGCGGTATATACTGTGTATGTGCACAGTGGTGATGTCACTCTTGCGGTATATACTGTGTATGTGCACAGTGGTGATGTCACTCTTGTGGTATATACTGTGTATGTGCACAGTGGTGATGTCACTCCTGCAGTATATACTGTGTATGTGCACAGTGGTGATGTCACTCTTGCGGTATATACTGTGTATGTGCACAGTAGTGATGTCACTCTTGCGGTATATACTGTGTATGTGCACAGTGGTGATGTCACTCTTGTGGTATATACTGTGTATTTGCACAGTGGTGATGTCACTCTTGCGGTATATACTGTGTATGTGCACAGTGGTGATGTCACTTCTGACAGATCGTGTGTTCCTCCTGTAGATGTGGACGTTCCGCAGCCGGATGAGAAATCCATCATCACCTACGTATCGTCTCTTTATGATGCTATGCCGCGGGTCCCTGACGTACAGGACGGAGTAAGAGCCAATGTAAGTAGCCGGGGATCGGGTGGATCGGCAGCCGGGGATCGGGGGCATCGGCAGCCGGGGATCGGGGGCATCGGCAGCCGGGGATCGGGTTCGTCGTCAGCCGGGCATCGGGTTCGTCGGCAGCCAGGGGATCGGGTTCATCATCAGTCGGGGATCGGGGGCATCGGCAGCCGTGTGTCGTCCGGTGGGTTAATGTTGGTGTCTCGCGCAGGAGCTGGAGCTCAGGTGGCACGAATACTACGAGAGGGTGACCATGCTGCTCCAGTGGATCAGACACTACACCGTCATCTTCGAGGAGAAGAGATTCCCTGCCAGCTATGAGGAGATTGAGGTACGAGCTGCAGCCCCCCATATCACACTCTGGGGGATAGGTAGGGTGGGTATACGAGGGGCTGTATATCGGGGGGCTGTACCTGGAGGGAGACATGCTGTGTATGGATGTGTATAGTCTGCAGAGGTTGGCTCTCGTGCAGGGTGTAGCAGGATGTGTGACTGATGAGATCGTTGTGGTCGGCCGCTTGTCTCTGCATCCTGTGATCAGACCCGGCCGGCACAACCCGTCATCACATCAGGAGGAGATCAGGTCCTTGTGACAACGTCTGAGGAACACAATGCCCATACTCGCAGTCCCTACACATCACCTCCATCATCACAGTCCCTACACATCACCTCCATCATCACAGTCCCTACACATCACCTCCATCATCACAGGCCCTACACCTCACCTCCATCATCACAGTCCCTACACCTCACCTCCATCATCACAGTCCCTACACATACCCTCCATCATCACAGTCCCTACACATCACCTCCATCATCACAGTCCCTACACATCACCTCCATCATCACAGTCCCTACACATCACGTCCATCATCACAGTCCCTACACATCACCTCCATCATCACCTCCATCATCACCTCCATCATCACAGTCCCTACACATCACCTCCATCATCACAGTCCCTACACATCACCTCCATCATCACCTCCATCATCACAGTCCCTATACATCAGCTCCATCATCACAGTCCCTACACATCACCTCCATCATCACAGTCCCTACACATCGGCTCCATCATCAGTCCCTACACATCACCTCCATCATCACAGTCCCTACACATCAGCTCCATCATCACAGTCCCTACACATCACCTCCATCATCACAGTCCCTACACATCGGCTCCATCATCAGTCCCTACACATCACCTCCATCATCACAGTCCCTACACATCACCTCCATCATCACAGTCCCTACACATCCCCTCCATCATCACAGTCCCTACACATCCCCTCCATCATCACAGTCCCTACACATCACCTCCATCATCACAGTCCTTACACATCACCTCGATTATTACAGTCCCTATATTCTCCTCTATAGTCCCGGTCCCTATATTCCCCTCTATAATCACAGTCCCTATATTCTCCTCTATAATCACAGTCCCTATATTCTCCTCTATAATCACAGTCCCTATATTCCCCTCTATAATCACAGTCCCTATATTCTCCTCTATAGTCCCAGTCCCTATATTCTCCTCTATAGTCACAGTCCCTATAATTCCCCTCTATAATCACAGTCCCTATATTCCCCTCTATAGTCCCAGTCCCTATATTCTCCTCTATAGTCACAGTCCCTATATTCTCCTCTATAGTCACAGTCCCTATTTTCTCCTATAATCACGGTCCCTATATTCTCCTCTATAGTCACAGTCCCTATATTCTCCTCTATAATCACAGTCCCTATATTCTCCTCTATAGTCCCGGTCCCTATATTCCCCTCTATAATCACAGTCCCTATATTCTCCTCTATAGTCACAGACCCTATATTCTCCTCTATAATCACGGTCCCTATATTCTCCTCTATAGTCACAGTCCCTATATTCTCCTCTATAGTCCCGGTCCCTATATTCTCCTCTATAGTCACAGTCCCTATATTCTCCTCTATAGTCACAGTCCCTATATTCTCCTCTATAGTCCCGGTCCCTATATTCCCCTCTATAGTCACAGTCCCTATATTCTCCTCTATAGTCACAGTCCCTATTTTCTCCTATAGTCCCGGTCCCTATATTCCCCTCTATAGTCACAGTCCCTATATTCTCCTCTATAGTCACAGTCCTTATTTTCTCCTCTATAATCACGGTCCCTATATTCTCCTCTATAGTCTCGGTCCCTCTATTCCCCTCTATAGTCACAGTCCCTATATTCCCCTCTATAGTCTCGGTCCCTATATTCCCCTCTATAGTCCCGGTCCCTATATTCTCCTCTATAGTCACAGTCCCTATATTCCCCTCTATAGTCCCGGTCCCTATATTCCCCTCTATAGTCCTGTAGGTCCCCGTGGTTTCCACCTCTTGTTACTTTCATTGCACATTTAACTCTTTCTCTCCTCAGATTTTGTGGCGCCAGTTTCTAAAATTTAAAGAGACGGATCTTCCTAACAAAGAGGCTGATAAGAACCAGTCCAAGCTGCAGTACCAGTCCCTGGAGGTGAGCGCAGCGCCGGTGCACCATCATCACGTCCTCCACGTACCCCTCCCGACACTCACCGCCCCCCCCCCGTCTCCCACTAATAGGGTGCAGTGAAGTCTGGGCAGCTGAAGGTGCCCCCCGGATACCACCCGCTGGATGTGGAGAAGGAGTGGGGAAAGCTGCACGTGTCCATCCTGGAGCGAGAGAAGTTACTGCGCATCGAGCTGGAGAGGTAAGAAGGGGCTGCGGATGTATAGAGGGGGCTGGGGATGTATAGAGGGGGGGCTGGGGATGTATAGGGGCGGCTGGGGATGTATAGAGGGGGGCTGGGGATGTATAGAGGGGGGCTGGGGATGTATAGAGGGGGGCTGGGGATGTATAGAGGGGGGCTGGGGATGTATAGAGGGGGGCTGGGGATGTATAGAGGGGGGCTGGGGATGTATAGAGGGGGGCTGAGGATGTATAGAGGGGGGCTGGGGATGTATAGAGGGGGCTGCGGATGTATAGAGGGGGGCTGCGGATGTATAGAGGGGGGCTGCGGATGTATAGAGGGGGGCTGGGGATGTATAGAGGGGGCTGGGGATGTATAGAGGGGGGCTGGGGATGTATAGAGGGGGGGCTGGGGATGTATAGAGGGGGGGCTGGGGATGTATAGAGGGGGGGCTGGGGATGTATAGAGGGGGGCTGGGGATGTATAGAGGGGGGCTGCGTATGTATAGAGGGGGGCTGCGTATGTATAGAGGGGGGCTGCGTATGTATAGAGGGGGGCTGGGGATGTATAGAGGGGGGCTGGGGATGTATAGAGGGGGGCTGGGGATGTATAGAGGGGGCTGAGGATGTATAGAGGGGGGCTGAGGATGTATAGAGGGGGGCTGAGGATGTATAGAGGGGGGCTGGGGATGTATAGAGGGGGGCTGGGGATGTATAGAGGGGGGCTGGGGATGTATAGAGGGGGCTGGGGGGTTTATATGGAGGATCTGGGGTTGTATAAGGGGGCTGAGGATGTACGGTGCCTTGTGAAAGTATTCAGCCCCCTTGAATTTTTCACCCTTTTCCCACATTTCAGGCGTCAAACATAAAGATAAAATGTGAATGTTCTGGTGAAGAATCAGCAACAAGTGACACAATTTGTGAAGAAGGAAATTTATTGCTTATTTTAAACTTTTGTAAGAAATAAATAACTATAAATTGGGGCGTGCAATATTATTCATCCCCTTTACTTTCAGTGCAGAAACTCCCTCCAGAAGGTGATTGAGGATCTCTGAATGATCCAATGTTGTCCTAAATGACTGATGATGATAAATATAAGCCCCTGTGTGTAATCAAGTCCCCGTATAATGCCCCTGCTCTGTGATAGTCTCAGTGTTCTGTGTAAGGCGCAGAGAGCATCATGAAGACCAAGGAACACAACAGGCAGGTCCGTGATACTGTTGTGGAGAAGATTAAAGCTGGATTTGGTTACAAAAAGATTTCCACAACTTTAAACATCCCAAGGAGCACTGTGCAAGCGATCATAGTGAAATGGAAGAAGTATCACACCACTGCAAATCCACCAAGACCCGGCCGTCCATCCAAACTGTCATCTCACACAAGGAGAAGACTGATCAGAGACGCAGCCAAGAGGCCCATGATCCCTCTGGATGATCTGCAGAGATCTACAGCTGAGGTGGGAGAGTCTGTCCATAGGACAACAATCAGCCGTACACTGCACAAATCTGGCCTTTATGGAAGAGTGGCAAGAAGAAAGCCATTTCTCAGATATCCATAGAAAGTGTAATTTAAAGTTTACCACAAGCGCCTGGAGACACCAAACATGTGGAAGAAGGGGCTCTGCTCAGAGGAAACCAAAATCTAACTATGTGGGCACAATGCCAAATGATATGTGCCCAACATAGCTCATCATCCTGAACACACCATCCCCACTGTCAAACATGGTGGAGGCAGCATCATGGTTTGGGCCTGCTTTTCTTCAGCAGGGACAGGGAAGATGGGTAAAATTGATGGGAAGATGGAGCCACATACAGGACCATTCTTGAAGAAAACCTGTTGGAGTCTGCAAAAGACCTGAGACTGGGACGGAGATTTGTCTCCAAACAAGACAATGACCCCAAACATAAAGCAAAATCTGCAATGGAATGGTTCACACATAACCGTATCCAGGTGTTAGAATGGCCAAGTCACAGTCCAGACCTGAACCCAATCGAGAATCTGTGGAAAGAGCTGAAAACTGCTGTTCACAAACGCCTCCATCCAACCTCACTCAGCTCCAGCTGTTTACAAAGGAAGAACGGGCGAGAATTTCACCTCTCCATGTGCAAAACTGATAGACACATCCCCCAAGAGACCGCAGCTGTAATCACAGCAAAAGGGGGCGCTACAAAGTATTCACTTACAGGGGATGAATAATATTGCACGGCACCATTTTCAGTTTATTATTTTTTATAAAAGTTTAAAACAAGCAATAAATTTCCTTCCTCTTCACAATTGTGTCACTTGTTGATTCTTCCCCAGAACATTCACATTTTATCTTTATGTTTGACGCCTGAAATGTGGGAAAAGGTGAAAAATTCAAAGGGGCCGAATACTTGTATATGGAGGAGCTGGAAATAAGGATTAGCTGGGGAGGTATTGGAAGGGGATGATGTCTATGGGGGGGGGTCTTGCTCTCGGTGTGGCGGTCCCGTCCTGTGCTGTGTAGTTACGCTGGTTGTCGTGGTGACGGGAGGATTTCTGAGGTTTCTGTTATTTCTTTAGAGCAGGAGTTTCCTCTATGAGTCACATCTGTGGCCGAGGAGCCCGACACCCTCTGTGTGCTGCTGCCAGTGATTGGCGGTCTCCCGCTCTGTGCCAGTGATTGGGGGGCTCCTGCTCTGTGCCAGTGATTGGGGGGCTCCCGCTCTGTGCCAGTGATTGGGGGGCTCCCGCTCTGTGCCAGTGATTGGCGGTCTCCCGCTCTGTACCAGTGATTGGGGGGCTCCCGCTCTGTGCCAGTGATTGGCGGTCTCCCGCTCTGTGCCAGTGATTGGGGGGCTCCCGCTCTGTACCAGTGATTGGGGGGCTCCTGCTCTGTGCCAGTGATTGGGGGGCTCCCGCTCTGTGCCAGTGATTGGGGAGCTCCCGCTCTGTGCCAGTGATTGGGGGCTCCCGCTCTGTGCCAGTGATTGGGGGGCTCCCGCTCTGTGCCAGTGATTGGGGGCTCCCGCTCTGTGCCAGTGATTGGGGGTCTCCCGCTCTGTGCCAGTGATTGGGGGGCTCCCGCTCTATGCCAGTGATTGGGGGGCTCCCGCTCTGTGCCAGTGATTGGGGGCTCCCGCTCTGTGCCAGTGATTGGGGGCTCCCACTCTGTGCCAGTGATTGGGGGTCTCCCGCTCTGTGCCAGTGATTGGGGAGCTCCCGCTCTGTGCCAGTGATTGGGGAGCTCCCGCTCTGTGCCAGTGATTGGGGGGCTCCCGCTCTGTGCCAGTGATTGGGGAGCTCCCGCTCTGTGCCAGTGATTGGGGGCTCCCGCTCTGTGCCAGTGATTGGGGGCTCCCGCTCTGTGGCAGTGATTGGGGGGCTCCTGCTCTGTGGCAGTGATTGGGGGGCTCCTGCTCTGTGCCAGTGATTGGGGGGCTCCCGCTCTGTGCCAGTGATTAGGGGCTCCCGCTCTATGCCAGTGATTGGGGAGCTCCCGCTCTGTGCCAGTGATTGGGGGTCTCCTGCTCTGTGCCAGTGATTGGGGGTCTCCTGCTCTGTGCCAGTGATTGGGGGGCTCCCGCTCTGTGCCAGTGATTGGGGGCTCCCGCTCTGTGCCAGTGATTGGGGGCTCCCGCTCTGTGCCAGTGATTGGGGGCTCCCGCTCTGTGCCAGTGATTGGGGGCTCCCGCTCTGTGCCAGTGATTGGGGGCTCCCGCTCTGTGCCAGTGATTGGGGGGCTCCCGCTCTGTGCCAGTGATTGGGGGGCTCCCGCTCTGTGGCAGTGTTTGGGGGCTCCCGCTCTGTGCCAGTGATTGGGGGCTCCCTCTCTATGCCAGTGATTGGGAGGCTCCCGCTCTGTGCCAGTGATTGGGGGCTCCCGCTCTGTGCCAGTGATTGGGGGGCTCCCGCTCTGTGCCAGTGATTGGGGGGCTCCCGCTCTGTGCCAGTGATTGGGGGGCTCCCGCTCTGTGCCAGTGATTGGGGGGCTCCCGCTCTGTGCCAGTGATTGGGGGGCTCCTGCTCTGTGCCAGTGATTGGGGGGCTCCCGCTCTGTGCCAGTGATTGGGGGTCTCCCGCTCTGTGCCAGTGATTGGGGGTCTCCCGCTCTGTGCCAGTGATTGGGGGCTCCCGCTCTGTGGTTTTGCTGCTCTGTGTTCAGGACGGTTTCTCTGCGGTCTCGCCGGTCGGTCGTCTCTGTACAGTCGGGGTTCTCCCCCTGGGTGGGGTCCGGCCGCCTCTTCTCACAACCACAGGCTGAGGGTTTGTGACTTTGTGTGAGTCACGCTGTCAGTAATTAGATCCAGCTCTGCTGGCGGCTCGGGAGGAGGACACGGGAGGAGGACACGGAGCGGCCGCAGCTCCGTCCTCTGCTCAGAAGTGGAGTCTCAGAGGAAGCGTCAGAGCGATGCCTGCGGGGAGCACAGGATAGGTGAGATGCTCTGCAGCGGGGGTGGAGCCTGCAGAGCATTGTGACAGACGCTGAGGCTGCGCTGCAGCTGGTAGCACTGAAGTCTGCTCTGCTGCGCTGCCATGGGGCGCTCGATGGGAAATCCTTCCGTAATCGTCCTTTTATTTGTTGAGGGTTTTACTGTGAGGCGGAGAGAACAGGACGCCCGTCATCGCCCTGTGCCTCATCCGACTGATGGCTGCAGCTTGTAATGAGGATGAGGACGGGACGGAAACAAGGGAGGGCATCCTGTGCCAGCGGAATAGCTGAAACTGACACTGCAAATGGCGGGCGCCCCGGGATACACCGGGCACAGTCGGGCGCCCCGGGATACACCGGGTACAGGCAGATGCCCCGGGATACACCGGGTACAGGCGGGCGCCCCGGGATACACCGGGCACAGGCGGGCGCCCCGGGATACATCGGGTACAGACGGGCGCCCCGGGATACACCGGGCACAGGCGGGCGCCCCGGGATACATCGTGTACAGGCGGGCGCCCCGGGATACACTGGGCACAGGCGGGCGCCCCGGGATACATCGTGTACAGGCGGGCGCCCCGGGATACAACGGGTACAGGTGTGCGCCCTGCACTGGGTTAAATTGGGTACAGATGGATGCCCAGGGCTCTGTCTGTTGGGGTGTAGACACCAGGACTCCTTCCATTAGCGCGCCATCCCTCTATTGGCAGGCATTGAGGGTACATTTAGTGCAGCGTCTGATCATGGTCCGGGGGGCTCCTCGTGGGGATCTATGCTGTGTGGTACCCGCTGTTGTCCCTGTATCCAGTCTAGTTGTTGGGAGCTCTGCTCTCATCACTCTCCTCTCAGGTCCGGGGGGCTCCTCGTGGGGATGTATGCAGTGTGATGCCCTCTGTGACCCCTGTATACGGTGCAGATGTCGGGAGCTCCGCTCTCATCACTCTCCTTTCCCCGGGGGTTGTTCAGCGTGATATATGCAGTATGATACCCGCTGTCATCCCAGTATACGGTGCAGATGTCGGGGGTCCGCACTCATCACCCTCTTCTCAGGTTGGAGTGTCTGGTCATAGTCTGGGGGGGCTCCTCGGGGTGATGCATACGGTACAGATGTCGGGGGTCTGTACTCATCACTCTCTCCTCTCAGTTTGGGGAGTCTGATCATGGTCCGGGGGGCTTCTCGGGGTGATGTATACGGTGCAGATGTCGGGGGTCTGTACTCATCACTCTCTCCTCTCAGTTTGGGGAGTCTGATCATGGTCCGGGGGGCTTCTCGGGGTGATGTATACGGTGCAGATGTCGGGGGTCCGCACTCATCACTCTCTCCTCTCAGGTTGGGGTGTCTGATCATGGTCCGGGGGGGCTCCTCGGGGTGATGTATACGGTGCAGATGTCGGGGGTCCGCACTCATCACTCTCTCCTCTCAGGTTGGGGTGTCTGATCATGGTCCGGGGGGGCTCCTCGGGGTGATGTATACGGTGCAGATGTCGGGGGTCCGCACTCATCACTCTCTCCTCTCAGGTTGGGGTGTCTGATCATGGTCCAGGGGGCTCCTCGGGGTGATGTATACGGTGCAGATGTCAGGGGGCCGCACTCATCACTCTCTCCTCTCAGGTTGGGGTGTCTGATCATGGTCCAGGGGGCTCCTCGGGGTGATGTATACGGTGCAGATGTCAGGGGGCCGCACTCATCACTCTCTCCTCTCAGGTTGGGGTGTCTGATCATGGTCCGGGGGGCTCCTCGGGGTGATGTATACGGTGCAGATGTCGGGGGTCCGCACTCATCCCTCTCTCCTCTCAGGTTGGAGCGTCTGCAGAGAATCGTCAGCAAGTTACAGATGGAGTCTGGACTGTGCGAGGAGCAGCTGAACCAGGCCGATGCCTTACTGCAGACGGTGAGTGCAGGCCGCACTGCAGACAGTGACTTTCCCAGAGCCTGTCTTTATCCAGTTGCTCTCATGTAATCACGGAGGCTTGCTGTTACCAGTGGTGCTCCGGGGGCCCATGCTCCAGGGGGGCTTCTGCGGAGGGAGATGTCGCTGTAATGACCTCTGTCTTTCCAGAATATCCGTCTCCTGAATGCTGGAAAGCCTCTTCAGCGGGCCGGAGACATCGAACGCGACCTGGACAAGGCAGACGCCATGATCCGGATACTTTTCAACGATGTGCAGGCACTTAAAGATGGACGCCATCCCCAGGGCGAGCAGATGTATCGCAGGTATCCTGCAGACCAGGCAGAGGGGCTGTTGGAGGAAATAATGTGCGGTATCGGGCAATGTCAGGGGTCTCATTCTGGATGTTTGTCTTCTCAGAGTCTACCGCCTGCACGAGCGCCTGGTCGCCATCCGCACAGAGTACAATCTGCGGATAAAGTCCGGAGCCTCCCAGGTCATCACCCAGGTCACCCACGTAACGCAGCAGTCCGTCCGCCAAGACATGGATGAGGTTACCCTGCGCTACCTCCAGGACCTGCTCGGCTGGGTGGAAGAGAACCAGAAACGCATCAATACAGCGGAGTGGGGCTCCGACCTGCCCAGCGTAGAGTCCCAACTCGGCAGTCACCGCGGCCTGCACCAGTCCATTAACGAGTTCCGATCAAAGATTGAACGAGCACGGGCTGACGAGGTGACTGTCCTCATGATGGTGACCCCAATGGCCCCACAGGTCGGGGGTGATGACACCAGAGTCAACACAACTTGGCCTTATATATAATGTCTGTCATCTCTTCTGTCTGCAGGCTCACATGTCAGGGACTCGGGGAAACTATCAGGAATATCTGGGAAAACTGGACTTACTCTATGCCAAGCTGCTGGTGAGTCCCGCTGTGCTGCACGCTGCGGTCTTAGGGGACGGCTCGCCATCACTTCTCGTTCTTCACTGTCATTAAGCATTTTCATCTTTTTTCAGAACTCCTCCAAGGCCAGACTGCGAAACCTGGAAAACCTCCACGCCTTTGTGGCCGCTGCAACCAAAGAGCTCATGTGGCTAAACGATAAGGAAGAGGAAGAAGTGAACTTCGACTGGAGCGACCGCAACACCAACATGACCAGCAAAAAGGACAACTACTCGGTGAGGGGTCTGTCAGATAAAGCAGATAAAGAGAGACATTCAGGAGGTGGAGCGAAGGGTCTGAGAACTGAAGAGGCGTTATGGAGATGGAGCAAAGGGTCCTGGAGATGAGAAGACATTCAGAAGATGGAGAGAAGGGTCCGGGATATGAGGAGACGTTCAAAAGATGGAGAGAAGGGTCCAAGAGATGAGGAGACATTCAGGAAAGGGAGTGAAGGGCCAAAGAGATGAGGAGACATTCAGGAGATGGTGCAAAGGGTCAGAGAGATGGAGACATTCAGGAGAGGGAGCGAAGGGCCAGAGAGATGAGGAGACATTCAGGAGATGGAGAGAAGGGTCAGAGAGATGAGGAGACATTCAGGAGATGGAGAGAAGGGTCAGAGAGAAGAGGAGACATTCAGGAGATGGAGCGAAGGGTCAGAGAGATGAGGAGATATTCAGGAGATGGAGCGAAGGGTCTGAGAAAAGAGGAGACATTCAGGAGATGGAGCAAAGGGTCAGAGAGAAGAGGAGACATTCAGGAGTTGGAGAGAAGGGCCAGAGAGAAGAGGAGACATTCAGGAGATGGAGCGAAAGGCCAGAGACATGAGAAATCATTCAGGAGATGGAGCAAAGGGCCAGAGAGATGAGGAGACATTCAGGAGATGGCGCAAAGGGTCATAGAGAAGAGAGGACATTCAGGAGAGGGAGAGAAGGGTCTGGGAGTTCAGGGGACATTCAGGAGATGGAGCGAAGGGCCAGAGAGATGAGGAAATATTTATGAGATGGAGAGAAGGGTCAGAAAGATGTGGAGACATTCAGGAGATGGAACGAAGGGTCCGGGAGTTGAGGAGACATTCAGTAGATGGAGCGAAGGGTCCGGGAGATGAGGAGACATTCAGGAGATGGAGCCAAGGGTCTGAGAGATGAGGAGACATTCAGGAGATGGAGCGAAGGGTCTGAGAGATGAGGAGACATTCAGGAGATGGAGCGAAGGGTCTGAGAGATGAGGAGACATTCAGGAGATGGAGAGAAGGGTCTGAGAGATGAGGAGACATTCAGGAGATGGAGAGAAGGGTCCGGGAGATGAGGAGACATTCAGGAGATGGAGAGAAGGGTCCGGGAGATGAGGAGACATTCAGGAGAGGGAGAGAAGGGTCAGAGAGAAGAGGAGACATTCAGGAGAAGGAGCGAAGGGTCAGAGAGATGAGACATTCAAGAGAGGGAGAAAAGGGCCAGAGAGATGAGGAGACATTCAGGAGAGGGAGAGAAGGGTCAGGGAGAAGAGGAGACATTCAGGAGAGGGAGAGAAGGGTCATAGAGAAGAGGAGACATTCAGGAGAAGGAGCGAAGGGTCAGAGAGATGAGACATTCAAGAGAGGGAGAGAAGGGTCAGGGAGAAGAGGAGACATTCAGGAGAAGGAGCGAAGGGTCAGAGAGATGAGACATTCAAGAGAGGGAGAGAAGGGCCAGAGAGATGAGGAGACATTCAGGAGATGGAGAGAAGGGTCAGAGAGATGAGATGAGACATTCAGGAGAGGGAGAGAAGGGTCATAGAGAAGAGGAGACATTCAGGAGAAGGAGCAAAGGGTCAGAGAGATGAGGAGACATTTAGGAGAGGGAGAGAAGGGCCAGAGAGATGAGGAGACATTCAGGAGAGGGAGAGAAGGGTCAGGGAGAAGAGGAGACATTCAGGAGAAGGAGCGAAGGGTCAGAGAGATGAGGAGACATTTAGGAGAGGGAGAGAAGGGCCAGAGAGATGAGGAGACATTCAGGAGATGGAGAGAAGGGTCAGAGAGATGAGATGAGACATTCAGGAGAGGGAGAGAAGGGGAGACATTCAGGAGAAGGAGCGAAGGGTCAGAGAGATGAGACATTCAAGAGAGGGAGAGAAGGGTCAGAGAGATGAGGAGACATTCAGGAGAGGGAGAGAAGGGTCAGGGAGAAGAGGAGACATTCAGGAGAAGGAGCGAAGGGTCAGAGAGATGAGGAGACATTTAGGAGAGGGAGAGAAGGGTCAGGGAGATGAGATGAGACATTCAGGAGATGGAGAGAAGGGTCAGAGAGATGAGATGAGACATTCAGGAGATGGAGAGAAGGGTCAGAGAGATGAGGAGACATTCAGGAGATGGAACGAAGGGTCCGGGAGATGAGGAGACATTCAGGAGATGGATAGAAGGGTCCAAGAGATGAGGAGACATTCAGGAGATGGAGCGAAGGGTCCAGGAGACGATGAGACATTCAGGAGATGGAACGAAGGGTCCGGGAGATGAGGAGACATTCAGGAGATGGATAGAAGGGTCCAAGAGATGAGGAGACATTTAGGAGAGGGAGAGAAGGGCCAGAGAGAGATGAGGAGACATTCAGGAGATGGAGCGAAGGGTCCAGGAGACAAGGAGACATTCAGGAGATGGAGAGAAGGGTCAGAGAGATGTGGAGACATTCAGGAGATGGATAGAAGGGTCAGAGAGAAGAGGAGACATTCAGGAGATGGATAGAAGGGTCCGGGAGATGAGGAGACATTCAGGAGATGGAACGAAGGATCAGAGAGAAGAGGAGACATTCAGGAGATGGATAGAAGGGTCAGAGAGATGAGGAGACATTCAGGAGATGGAGAGAAGGGTCTGAGAGATGAGGAGACATTCAGGAGAGGGAGAGAAGGGTCTGAGAGATGAGGAGACATTCAGGAGATGGATAGAAGGGTCAGAGAGATGAGGAGACATTCAGGAGATGGAACGAAGGATCAGAGAGAAGAGGAGACATTCAGGAGATGGATAGAAGGGTCTGAGAGATGAGGAGACATTCAGGAGATGGAGAGAAGGGTCAGAGAGATGAGGAGACATTCAGGAGATGGAGTGAAGGGTCAGAGAGATGAGGAGACATTCAGGAGAGGGAGAGAAGGGTCAGAGAGAAGAGGAGACATTCAGGAGATGGAGAGAAGGGTCTGAGAGATGAGGAGACATTCAGGAGATGGATAGAAGGGTCCAGGAGATGAGGAGACATTCAGGAGATGGAGTGAAGGGTCCTGGAGATGAGGAGACATTCAGGAGATGGAGCGAAGAGTCTGAAAATTAAAAGCAATTAAAAAAAAAAAACAACTGCTTGTGATGGAGATCAGATAATAGTGAGAGATGTGGGTAATGATAGCGAATGATGGAGGGCGAGGAGGCCACATGTGAGGTCCCCATGTCTGTCCCAGTAATGGACGTCACATCCAGGTTCACTTAGAAAGTGGAAGTTCCTGGAGGGAGCAGCGGTGGAGGGGAGCGGGATAGAAGAGGCGAGATCAGAAAAGTCTGGGATGAGATCGGTTTTCGGGAACCCAACTGACACCCCCCGATGTCTCTGCAGGGATTGATGCGGGAGCTTGAACTGAAGGAAAAGAAAATAAAGGAAATTCAGAGCACGGGAGACCGACTCCTCCGAGAAGATCACCCTGGTAAATCTACAGTGGAGGTGAGGACGCGTCTTTGGCCGGCAGATGTGGCCCCTTAGGAGGTTCATTGTTTATGGGACATGTCATGTTGGGGGACACAACAAAATATGATGAGGGGCGCAGTGGGAGACGCCTTGGTGTGAGACACCTCATTGGGGAGTGTGGTGTTGGACACCTCAGTGGGGTCGCGGTATGGAACTCCTTAGTGGAGAGTATGTTGTGAGAGGCTTCGGTGGCGGCCTCGGTGTGGGACGCTGTGGTGGGGCCACGGTATGCGATGCCTCGATGGAGGGCATTGTGTGGGATGCTTTGGTGGAGGGTGCGTTGGGGGATGCCTCGTGGGGGGCAAGATGTGGGTTGCCTCTGTGGGGGTAGTGCGGTGTGGGACGCTTCTGTGGGGTGGTGTCGGACGCCTCAGTGAGGGGTGCGGTGTGGAATATCTTGGTGGGGGCGCGGTGGGGAGCGTCTCGTTGGGGTGCACGGTTTATGACGTCTTCTCGGTGGGGGTGCGGAGTGGGACGTCGGAACGTCTCGGTGGGGGTGCGGAGTGGAACATCTCTGTGGGGGTTGCGATGTGGAACGTCTCAGTGGGGGGTGCGGTATGGAACGTCTCTGTGGGGTGTGCGGTGAGGAACGTCTCTGTGGGGGGTGCGGTATGGAACGTCTCTGTGGGGGTGCAGTGTGGAATGCTTCAGTGGGGGCATGCGGTGTGGAACGTCTCTGTGGGGGGTGCGGTATGGAACGTCTCTGTGGGGGGTGCAGTGTGGAATGCCTTGGTGGGGGCACGCGGTGTGGGACACTTGGTGACATCTACTCGCTCGCTCCTCCAGGCTTTCCAGGCCGCTCTGCAGACGCAGTGGAGTTGGATGCTTCAGCTCTGCTGCTGTATCGAGGCTCATCTGAAGGAGAACACGGCTTACTTCCAGGTATGATGACGAGAAGGCAGGAGACTGTGACGCCGGTGACATGTACTTATGGAGGCTCATGTTTTCCCTTCTGCTTGGACAGTTCTTCGCTGATGTTAAGGAGTCGGAGGAACATCTCAAGAAGCTTCAGGACAACATGCGCAGGAAGTACACGTGCGACCGCTCCGTGACCGTGACCCGACTGGAGGACCTGGTGCAGGACAGCATGGTGAGTGCGTCCACCGGACATGAGCAGTGCTCCCGGGGTCCTCCGGGCTCCTGGGCATGTGACATGGGTCCTGGTCAGATGCCGAGTGGACTCGACAGGCTGTGATGGTGATTGCCGGTGAGCCGCTCTGACACAAGTCTCTTCCCCAGGACGAAAAGGAGCAGCTGAGCGAGTACAAGGGGCAAATCTCCGGCCTGGCCAAGCGGGCAAAGACCATAGTGCAGCTGAAGCCTCGCAATCCAGCCAATCCCCCCAAAGGGCAGCAGCCGGTGCAGGCCGTGTGTGACTACAAGCAGATGGAGGTAAGGACAAGGATGGCTCTCAACCAGGGCCCCTCTGTGCCCCAGTATGGGGGGGCCATTCTGTCCGAGCAGTGGGACCCCTCTGTGCCCCACCTCTGACATCTTCTGTGCATCAGATGTGCCCCCACTCTTCACTTATGTCCCCCCACATGTGGCTGTCGGTATGTGCAGGAAAGCTGCAGCCCTGTGTAAATGTGGATGTGACCATTGGGCACTGTCCTGGAGTGGGTGTGGGGGGGTGAATGTGGAACTGATCGGCTATGTGGATGGAGCTGAGTGCGTGTCCTGCAGTAATAGATCAGCAGATTTCAGATAAAGAGCTGCCACATCCAGTGCAGATAATCTCATGTAGCGTGGCCAAGAGCTGTGACCGCGCAGAGGCTGGCTGGTGTTAACCCCTTCATCCTCGGGCTGCATGCAGCTCTGATTATTGCAGCCTCCCATGAAGGTCTTTCTCATTATATCTGTGTATATGTGCATGTAGTGTCGTTGTGTATGTCCTGACATATCGCCTCTTCTCCGGGGACCAGCTCTGTTCTGCTCCTCTGCTCAGTGACGTCAGCGCTCGCAGACTCTGCGCGGGTCACACTGCACTCTGGAGAGACTATGGAGTGTCAGAACGAGGCTGGGGAGAGTGGGGATCAGAGTGGGGCCCTGAACAGCGCTAAGAATGGGGCTCAGAACGAGGCTCAGAGCGGTGCTCAGAACGGGGCTCAGAACGGGGCTCAGAACGAGGCTCAGATCGGGGCTCAGAATGAGGCGCTCAGAATGGTGCTCAGAACGAGGCTCAGATCGGGGCTCAGAATGAGGTGCTCAGAATGGGGTTCAGAACGAGGCTCAGATCGGGGCTCAGAATGAGGTGCTCAGAACGAGGCTCAGATCGGGGCTCAGAATGAGGTGCTCAGATCGGCGTTCAGAATGGGGTTCAGAACGAGGCTCTCAGCAGTGCTCAGATCGGGGCTCAGAACGAGGCTCTGAACGAGGCTCTGATCGGGGCTCTGATTGGGGCTCAGAACGAGGCTCTGAGCGGTGCTCAGGGGATCAGAACAAGGTTCAGAGCAGCGCTCAGAATGGGGCTCAGGTCGGTGCTAGAAAAGAGGCTCAGAGCAGCGCTCAGAACGAGGCTCACAGCAGTGCTCAGACAGGGGCTCAGAATGACGCTCTTAGCAAGGCTTAGAGCGGGGCCCAGAATGGGTCTCAGTGAGGGCCTCAGGGCGGCGCCCAGAACAGTGCTCAGAACGGTGCTCATGGCAAGGCTCAGAACTGGTCTCAGAATGGGGTTCAGATCGGGGCTCAGAACGAGGCTCCATTGTAAGAGACTTCAGGCTGCCGCAGAGCACAGTGTGACCGCAGAGCTGTGATGTCACGAGCAGGACAGAGCTGGACCCCAGAGAAGAGGCGGTCGGTGAGCAGAGTAATATATACACAGACAGGGGCTCAGATATATATACAGTACACAGATATTATGGGATAATGTATTACAGAGGTGTCCTATAATATAATGGGACTGTCAGCAGCGCCCTCTGGTGGTGGTCGCAGGGTGCTATTCTATGACTGTCTGTGCGGAGGACCAGGAATGTCCACATATACAGTATAAGCAGCCCTCCTCAGATAATGGTGCTGGCGGCTGTGAGCACATATACGAGTGTGCACAGACCCCTATATACCGCCACGCCCCAGCCCTCCTCAGATACTGGTGCTGGCGGCTGTGAGCACATATACGAGTGTGCACAGACCCCTATATACCGCCACGCCCCAGCCCTCCTCAGATACTGGTGCTGGCGGCTGTGAGCACATATACGAGTGTGCACAGACCCCTATATACCGCCACGCCCCAGACTCATCAGATAATGGTGCTGGCGGCTGTGAGCACATATACGAGTGTGCACAGACCCCTATATACCGCCACGCCCCAGCCCTCAGATACTGGTGCTGGCGGCTTTGAGCACATATACGAGTGTGCACAGACCCCTATATACCGCCACGCCCCAGCCCTCCTCAGATACTGGTGCTGGCGGCTGTGAGCACATATACGAGTGTGCACAGACCCCTATATACCGCCACGCCCCAGCCCTCCTCAGATACTGGTGCTGGCGGCTGTGAGCACATATACGAGTGTGCACAGACCCCTATATACTGCCACGCCCCAGCCCTCCTCAGATACTGGTGCTGGCGGCTTTGAGCACATATACGAGTGTGCACAGACCCCTATATACCGCCACGCCCCAGCCCTCCTCAGATACTGGTGCTGGCGGCTTTGAGCACATATACGAGTGTGCACAGACCCCTATATACCGCCACGCCCCAGCCCTCCTCAGATACTGGTGCTGGCGGCTGTGAGCACATATACGAGTGTGCACAGACCCCTATATACCGCCACGCCGCCACCTTTCCCGTTTCCATGCTCTGAAAGTCCAATAATATAGAAAGAATAAAAAGTGGAAAAGTGGAAGTTGCTGCACAGCCGCGATAAAGGGGTGTCCCGGCCAGTAGACCATCCTGCCAGGCCCGGCCGTGGACCTGACACCCCACTGACCCTCGCTCTGCTCAGGGGGCTACAAATCGGGGACTGGACCCCAGCAATGGAGCATTTATTGCCAATTTACCTACTGAAATACTGATTTCCAGCATAAACTGATACATTGTAACAAATTGTGAGGCTGCTGCTGTGTTCAGCTCCGGTTAAGGAGGCTAAAGGCAGAAACCACAAGTTTAACTCTTTGTTTTCCTTACAGATCACGATCCACAAAGGTGACGAGTGTCTGCTGGTGAACAACTCTCAGCCGGACAAGTGGAAGGTGCTGAGCCCGGGGGGCAGCGATTCGGTGGTGCCGTCCGTCTGCTTCATCGTTCCTCCACCCAACAAGGAGGCCCTGGACTCCGTCAGCAGGTGATGCCGCGGTGCCTGTGTATGGCGGGCCTGTCGCCGGCACGCTCGATGCTCATCGTGTTGTGTCCCCTAACAGGCTGGAGAGCAGCCACCAGACCCTGCTGACCCTGTGGCAGCGCCTGCATATCGACCTGAAGAGCCTCCTGTCCTACCAGTACCTGCTGCGCGACATCCAGCTCATCCAGTCCTGGACGCTCGTCACGGTCAGTCTGCTGCACGCTCCCGCAATGCGAGCGTTCACACATCCCAGCCCCTCCGATAGTTAGAAAACCCTGACCACTTCTTCCATGTTAACTGTCCCCGTATACACACTGACCTCTCTCCGTCCCCCTATACACACTGACATCTCTCTGTCCCCCTATACACACTGACCTCTCTCCGTCCCCCTATACACACTGACATCTCTCCCTCCCCCTATACACACTGACCTCTCTCCGTCCCCCTATACACGCTGACATCTCTCCGTCCCCTATACACGCTGACATCTCTCCGTCCCCTATACACGCTGACATCTCTCCGTCCCCCTATACACACTGACCTCTCTCCGTCCCCCTATACACGCTGACATCTCTCCGTCCCCTATACACGCTGACATCTCTCCGTCCCCCTATACACACTGACCTCTCTCCGTCCCCCTATACACACTGACCTCTCTCCGTCCCCCTATACACGCTGACATCTCTCCGTCCCCTATACACGCTGACATCTCTCCGTCCCCCTATACACACTGACCTCTCTCCATCCCCCTATACACACTGACCTCTCTCTGTCCCCCTATACACACTGACCTCTCTCCGTCCCCCTATACACGCTGACCTCTCTCCGTCCCCCTATACACGCTGACCTCTCTCCGTCCCCCTATACACGCTGACCTCTCTCCGTCCCCCTATACACACTGACCTCTCTCCGTCCCCCCATACACGCTGACCTCTCTCCGTCCCCTGCAGTTCCGCAGCATGACGTCCGAGGAGTACAAGCTGATCCTCAGAAACCTGGAGATCCATTACCAGGACTTCATGCGGGACAGCCAGGACTCGCAGAACTTCCACCCGGATGACCGCATGAACATCGAGAGGGAGTATAGCTCCTGCACCCAGAAGTACGAGACCCTGCTGCGCAGCCTGGAGAGAGGTGACTGTGGGGAGAGGCCACGGAATCGGCACCGCGAGGTGAGGAGATCTCGGCCATTCTCATGGCATATGTGACCTTGTGTTCGTAGGGGAGCAGGATGAGAGCTCGTGTAAGAACTACATCTCCCAGCTAAAGAACATACAGCTGCAGCTAGAAGGCTGCGAGGCCCGCACCGTCAGCAAGATCCGCAGCCCCCTGGACAGAGACCCCATCAAAGAATGTTCCCAGAGGATTGGAGACCAGCAGGTGGGTCACAAATCCACAGCTATGGACCTCCAGTATCTCACATGAAGAGGGTCTGGGGAGGACGGGAGGTCTAGTGGGAAGATGGGTTCCTGGGAAGAACAGGGCAACATGGTGGGAAGGACGGGGCAACGGGGTGGAGAGGACGGTGCAACGTGGTGGGAAGGACGGGGCAACGTGGTGGAGAGGACGGTGCAACGGGGTGGGAAGGACGGGGCAACATGGTGGGAAGGACGGGGCAACGTGGTGGGAAGGACGGGGCAACGTGGTGGGAAGGACGGGGCAACGTGGTGGGAAGGACAGGGCAACGTGGTGGGAAGGACGGGGCAACGTGGTGGGAAGGACTGGGTGGGATAGGGGGCACGTTGCTGGGAGAAAGGGGTGGGACAAGGGGTGACGTGGTGGGGAAGACAGGGTGGGACAGGAAGCAGCGTGGTGGGGAAGATGGGGGGGTGACATGGAGGGGGAGGCCTGAGGGGGGACAGAGCGGAGGGCGGCGTGGTGGCAAGGGCAGGTTTCAGCAAGTTAGGGAGGACAGGGGGCAGCATGATGGTCTAGGGCAGGGCGGGGGCAGCGTGGTGGGGAGGACAGGCCAATGTAGTGAAGAGGATAAGGGGAGACGGGGTGGGGATTATGGGAGGACAACGGGGTGGGGGCAGCATGGAGGAAGGACAGCAGAGGGCGGTGTGGTGAGCAGGCCGGGTTTCGGCATATTAGGGAGGATATAGTGGTGTGGTAGGGAGGACAGGGCGGGGGTGGTGTGGTGGGGAGGACAGGGCGGGGGTGGTGTGGTGGGGAGGACAGGGCAGGGGTGGTGTGGTGGGGAGGACAAGGGGGCGGTGTGGTGGGGTCTGGCAGTGACTATGTTTCTATAGAACGTTTGTATTTGTCCAGTGTATGAGGTCAGGAGAAATGGCGGCCGCCTGCTGAGCCATTCCCATTCTGGTGCTTGTCCGCCTGTAGAGTAGGGATCTCTGTAGGGATCTCTGTAGGGATCTCTGTAGGGATCTCTGTAGGGGATCTCTGTAGGGATCTCTGTAGGGAATCTCTGTAGGGGAGCTCTGTAGGGATCTCTGTAGGGTGCTCTGTAGGGAATCTCTGTAGGGATCTCTGTAGGGTGCTCTGGAGGGAATCTCTGTAGGGATCTCTGTAGGGTGCTCTGTAGGGATCTCTGTAGGGATCTCTGTAGGGATCTCTAGGGTGCTCTGGAGGGATCTCTGTAGGGATCTCTGTAGGGAATCTCTGTAGGGGATCTCTGGAGGGATCTCTGTAGGGTGCTCTGTAGGGAATCTCTGTAGGGATCTCTGTAGGGATCGTGTCGGTGGTTTTCTGACTTTCTTCTATTTTTCTCAGCAAATTCATTTTGAACTAGAAACCATTCAGAAGAACCTGGATAAGGTGAGCGAGAAGACGAGGAAGGTCCTGAGCCAGCCCGATCTGGGGGCGTCCGCACCGGTGCTGAGATCTGAGCATGAAATCACCCTGCAGAAGATGGAGCAAGCCTACAGCCTGTCCTCCATCTACCTGGATAAGTAAGTGCCCCCTGCTACAGCCTGTCCTCCATCTACCTGGATAAGTAAGTGCCCCCTGCTACAGCCTGTCCTCCATCTACCTGGATAAGTAAGTGCCCCCTGCTACAGCCTGTCCTCCATCTACCTGGATAAGTAAGTGCCCCCTGCTACAGCCTGTCCTCCATCTACCTGGATAAGTAAGTGCCCCCTGCTACAGCCTGTCCTCCATCTACATGGATAAGTAAGTGCCCCCTGCTACAGCCTGTCCTCCATCTTCCTGGATAAGTAAGTGCCCCCTTCTACAGCCTGTCCTCTATCTACCTGCATAAGTAAGTGCCCCCTGCTGTGCAGGGGGGATCAGCGCTTACCCAACCTCTCCCGATGGATCTGAAGGAGTTTACAATTTGACCCTTTGTTTTCCAGACTAAAGACAATAAACCTTGTGATCCGAAACACACACGGAGCTGAGGAGGTGGTGAAGACGTATGAAGATCAGCTGAAGGATGTCCACACTGTGCCGGCCGACCTGAAGGAGCTGGAGAGCAGCAAGACCGACCTGAAGGTAACATCA
The DNA here is from genome assembly GCF_048569485.1 of Anomaloglossus baeobatrachus. NCBI lineage: Eukaryota > Metazoa > Chordata > Amphibia > Anura > Aromobatidae > Anomaloglossus > Anomaloglossus baeobatrachus. The sequence goes on along the minus strand of NC_134358.1, from coordinate 12,949,888 downwards.
CACCACCGGAGGCGGGGCAGCGGAGCGGGGCTGGGGACAGAAGAGACGGGGGTCTGACAGTCGTGTGTGTGTGCGTGCGTGTATATATATATATATATATATATATAATATATATATATATATATGTGTGTGTGTGTACGGCTGCAGGGATGCACAGTACTCCAGTGTGAGGGTGCAGCGTTGCGCAGTGTGAGGGCGCAGCGTTGCGCAGTGTGAGGGCGCAGCGTTGCGCAGTGTGAGGGCGCAGCGTTGCGCAGTGTGAGGGTGCAGAGTTGCGCAGTGTTGTGTGTGTGTATAGTGTCAGTGTGAGGGCGCAGCGTTGCGCAGTGTGAGGGCGCAGCGTTGCTCAGTGTGAGGGTGCAGAGTTGCTTAGTGTGAGGGCGCAGCATTGCTCAGTGTGAGGGCGCAGCGTTGCTCAGTGTGAGGGCGCAGCGTTGCTCAGTGTGAGGGCGCAGCGTTGCTCAGTGTGAGGGCGCAGCGTTGCTCAGTGTGAGGGCGCAGCGTTGCTCAGTGTGAGGGCGCAGCGTTGCTCAGTGTGAGGGCGCAGCGTTGCTCAGTGTGAGGGCGCAGCGTTGCTCAGTGTGAGGGCGCAGCGTTGCTCAGTGTGAGGGCGCAGCGTTGCTCAGTGTGAGGGCGCAGCGTTGCTCAGTGTGAGGGCGCAGCGTTGCTCAGTGTGAGGGCGCAGCGTTGCTCAGTGTGAGGGCGCAGCGTTGCGCAGTGTGAGGGTGCAGAGTTGCGCAGTGTTGTGTGTGTGTGTAGTGTCAGTGTGAGGGTGCAGCGTTGCGCAGTGTGAGGGTGCAGAGTTGCTCAGTGTGAGGGCGCAGCGTTGCGCAGTGTGAGGGCGCAGCGTTGCTCAGTGTGAGGGCGCAGCGTTGCTCAGTGTGAGGGCGCAGCGTTGCTCAGTGTGAGGGCGCAGCGTTGCTCAGTGTGAGGGCGCAGCGTTGCTCAGTGTGAGGGCGCACGGTTGCGCAGTGTGAGGGCGCACGGTTGCGCAGTGTGAGGGCGCAGCGTTGCTCAGTGTGAGGGCGCAGCGTTGCTCAGTGTGAGGGCGCAGCGTTGCTCAGTGTGAGGGCGCAGCGTTGCTCAGTGTGAGGGCGCAGCGTTGCTCAGTGTGAGGGCGCAGCGTTGCGCAGTGTTGTGTGTGTATGTGTAGTGTCAGTGTGAGGGTGCAGCGTTGCGCAGTGTGAGGGCGCAGCGTTGCTCAGTGTGAGGGCGCAGCGTTGCTCAGTGTGAGGGCGCAGCGTTGCTCAGTGTGAGGGCGCAGCGTTGCGCAGTGTGAGGGCGCAGCGTTGCGCAGTGTGAGGGCGCAGCGTTGCGCAGTGTGAGGGCGCAGCGTTGCGCAGTGTGAGGGCGCAGCGTTGCTCAGTGTGAGGGCGCAGCGTTGCTCAGTGTGAGGGCGCAGCGTTGCTCAGTGTGAGGGCGCAGCGTTGCGCAGTGTTGTGTGTGTGTGTGTAGTGTCAGTGTGAGGGTGCAGCGTTGCGCAGTGTGAGGGTGCAGAGTTGCTCAGTGTGAGGGCGCAGTGGTGTGTGTGTAGTGTCTGTGTGGGGGTGCAGCGTTGCGCAGCATCTGTTTTGTGTGCGCTGTTTCGGCCTCGCCTGCCCCCTCACCCGCTTTCCTCCTCTCCGCAGAGGATGCGTGGACAGGTGGAGGGGCAGCAGCCTCTCTTCAGCGGTCTGGAGAGTGACCTCGGGAAGGCGCGGGAGGTGAGTGAGAAGATGCTGCGCGCACACAGCGAGCGTGACGTGGACCTGGATAGATACAGAGAGAAGGTGCAGCAGCTGCTGGAGCGCTGGCAGAGCATCGTCCTCCAGATCGACCTCCGACAGCGGGAACTGGAGCAACTGGGCAAACAGCTGCGCTACTACCGCGAGAGCTACGAGTGGCTGATCCGCTGGATCCAGGACGCCAAGCAGCGGCAGGAGAAGATCCAGTCTGTGCCCATCACCGACAGCAGGACTGTCAGGGAGCAGCTTCAGGAGGAAAAGGTATGAAGCCCCTAGCGGGAGCTGCAGCCTCCACCATGCCGACTGGTGGGGAGGGTGACTGCTGCTGTCAGGATGGAACCCCCATATGTACCACAGACAGGATGACTCCACCCAGCAGGCCGCTACAGAACGGGGGCCGTCCCCTCCGTCACCCGCCAGCTCAGAGCCACGCTGTATAATAGATGAGTCCTATCACCTGACCATGAGCAGGCTCCGCCCCCAGAAGCCGTAATAAGACATCTGTTATCTCCTGTCCACAGAAACTGCTGGAGGAAAGTGAGAAGAACCGCGTGAAAGTGGACGAATGCCAGAAGTACGCCAAGCAGTACATCGACGCCATCAAGGTGAGGGGCTAATACTCCAAGACCCCCTGACCAACATGACTACAGAGCTACCCCAATAAGAGAGTGCAGCTCTGGAGTGTAATACAGGAGGTAACTCAGCATCAGTGCAGGATCAGTGACTGCACCAGCAGAATAGTGAGTGCAGCTCTGGAGTATAATACAGGAGGTAACTCAGGATCAGTAATGTAATGTATGTACACAGTGACTGCACCAGCAGAATAGTGAGTGCAGCTCTGGAGTATTAATACAGGAGGTAACTCTGGATCAGTAATGTATGTACACAGTGACTGCACCAGCAGAATAGTGAGTGCAGCTCTGGGGTATAATACAGGAGGTAACTCAGGATCAGTAATGTATATACACAGTGACTGCACCAGCAGAATAGTGAGTGCAGCTCTGGAGTATAATACAGGAGGTAACTCAGGATCAGTAATGTAATGTATGTACACAGTGACTTCTCCAGCAGAATAGTGAGTGCAGCTCTGGAGTATAATACAGGAGGTAACTCAGGATCAGTAATGTAATGTATGTACACAGTGACTTCTCCAGCAGAATAGTGAGTGCAGCTCTGGGGTATAATACAGGAGGTAACTCAGGATCAGTAATGTATATACACAGTGACTTCTCCAGCAGAATAGTGAGTGCAGCTCTGGAGTATAATACAGGAGGTAACTCAGGATCAGTAATGTAATGTATGTACACAGTGACTTCTCCAGCAGAATAGTGAGTGCAGCTCTGGAGTATAATACAGGAGGTAACTCAGGATCAGTAATGTAATGTATGTACACAGTGACTTCTCCAGCAGAATAGTGAGTGCAGCTCTGGGGTCAGATACAGGAGGTAACTCAGGATCAGTAATGTAATGTATGTACACAGTGACTGCACCAGCAGAATAGTGACTGCAGCTCTGGAGTATAAAACAGGAGGTAACTCAGGATAAGTAATGTAATGTATGTACACAGTGACTGCACCAGCAGAATAGTGAGTGCAGCTCTGGGGTATAATACAGGAGGTAACTCAGGATCAGTAATGTATATACACAGTGACTGCACCAGCAGAATAGTGAGTGCAGCTCTGGAGTATAATACAGGAGGTAACTCAGGATCAGTAATGTAATGTATGTACACAGTGACTGCACCAGCAGAATAGTGAGTGCAGCTATGGAGTATAATACAGGAGGTAACTCAGGATCAGTAATGTAATGTATGTACACAGTGACTGCTCCAGCAGAATAGTGAGTGCAGCTCTGGAGTATAATACAGGAGGTAACTCAGGATCAGTAATGTAATGTATGTACACAGTGACTGCACCAGCAGAATAGTGAGTGCAGCTCTGGAGTATAATACAGGAGGTAACTCAGGATCAGTAATGTATCTACACAGTGACTGCACCAGCAGAATAGTGAGTGCAGCTCTGGAGTATAATACAGGAGGTAACTCAGGATCAGTAATGTATGTACACAGTGACTGCACCAGCAGAATAGTGAGTGCAGCTCTGGAGTATAATACAGGAGGTAACTCAGGATCAGTAATGTAATGTATGTACACAGTGACTGCACCAGCAGAATAGTGAGTGCAGCTCTGGAGTATAATACAGGAGGTAACTCAGGATCAGTAATGTATCTACACAGTGACTGCACCAGCAGAATAGTGAGTGCAGCTCTGGAGTATAATACAGGAGGTAACTCAGGATCAGTAATGTAATGTATGTACACAGTGACTGCTCCAGCAGAATAGTGAGTGCAGCTCTGGAGTATAATACAGGAGGTAACTCAGGATCAGTAATGTAATGTATGTACACAGTGACTGCACCAGCAGAATAGTGAGTGCAGCTCTGGAGTATAAAACAGGAGGTAACTCAGGATCAGTAATGTAATGTATGTACACAGTGACTGCACCAGCAGAATAGTGAGTGCAGCTCTGGAGTATAATACAGGAGGTAACTCAGGATCAGTAATGTATGTACACAGTGACTGCACCAGCAGAATAGTGAGTGCAGCTCTGGAGTATAATACAGGAGGTAACTCAGGATCAGTAATGTAATGTATATACACAGTGACTTCACCAGCAGAACACTGAGTACAGCTCTGGGGTCAGATACAGGCTGCTGGTTCCTGTGGCTGAATGCTTTTTTTTTTTCATGTTCCAGGACTTTGAGCTGCAGCTGGTGACATATAAAGCTCAGGTGGAGCCGGTGGCATCTCCTGTCAAGAAGCCCAAAGTGCAGTCTACTTCTGATAACATCATCCAGGAGGTGAGGGCCTTGCAGGGTGCTGTGATGGGCGCTGCCCTCCTGCGGGGTGCTGTGATGGGCGCTGCCCTCCTGCGGGGTGCTGTGATGGGCGCTGCCCTCCTGCGGGGTGCTGTGATGGGCGCTGCCCTCCTGCGGGGTGCTGTGATGGGCGCTGCCCTCCTGCGGGGTGCTGTGATGGGCGTTGTGTGGAGTCTGATTGTGTCTCTTCTCTCTCGCAGTATGTGGAGCTCAGAACCAAGTACAGTGAACTCACCACCCTGACCAGCCAGTATATCAAATTCATCACCGAGACGCTGCGCCGCCTGGAGGAAGAGGAGGTATGAGGCAGACACTACCAGCGCCTGGCGTACTGGTGCCAGGCCCGGATCCTGGCATACCCTCCTCTGTCTGTTCACTAGTATCCTGGCAGCACCGGGCTCGGCGCACACTTCTGCTCTTACTGACCTGGCTCATAGTTATAGTAATCATGTGAATGTATACGTGTCTGCGAGTCCTTGTGGAGGACTGATGAATAACTGTGCAGCTCCTGCCCCCCACATAGAGATGTATAGTGCCGTCACATGGCGCGCTCCCCGCCGGGCCCATACTGTTAGTGTAACACACATGTCTGTCGGATGTCCAGTGTACAATGAGGCGGGGACTGTGGAGTCTGGGAAAGTATCTAACTTTATATTTTTTTACCTACCACAAGGTGTCGGGTACATGTGCCACCCCACGTACATCCTCATCCCTCGTGTCCAGCCATTGTTCTTAGTTACGTTTGCTTTTCACCATAGAGCATATGATTATTTTTTCCATCTGTTTTATTTTTCTTTTTCTTTTCCTTTTTTTGTCTCCATTGCCCTTCTTCACCCCTCTCTACCTGCCCTCACCCCGCCCTCCCTCTGTTCCCACCCCACCCTCCTTCAGAGAGCGGCAGAGAAGCTGAAAGAAGAGGAGAGGAGGAAGCTGGCAGAGGTAGAGGCCCAGCTAGAGAAGCAGAGGCAGTTAGCCGAGGCCCACGCTCAGGCCAAAGCCCTGGCAGAAAAAGAGGCCTTAGAGCTGCGACTGAACATGCAGGAAGAGGTCACAAGACGGGAGGTGGTGGCTGTCGACGCCGAGCAGCAGAAGAAGAACATTCAGCAGGAGCTGCACCAAATGAAGCAGAACTCTGAAACCGAGATCAAAGCCAAGGTCAAGCTCATTGAAGAGGCCGAGTACAACCGCAGGAAAGTGGAGGAGGAGATCAGGATCATCCGACTGCAGCTGGACACCAGTCAGAAGCAAAAGTCCGGTGCTGAAGATGAGCTGAAGGCACTGAGGGACCGAGCAGAGGAAGCCGAGAGGCAAAAGAAACTCGCTCAAGAGGAGGCTGAGCGTTTAAGAAAGCAGGTGAAGGATGAAGCCCAGAAGAAGCGGGAAGCTGAGGATGAGCTACAGCGCAAGATCCAAGCAGAGAAAGACGCGGCCAGAGAGAAACAAAGAGCCCTAGATGACCTGGAGAAACTGAGGCTTCAAGCTGAGGAGGCCGAGAGGAGGATGAAACAGGCTGAGCTCGAGAAGGAAAGACAAATCAAACAAGCTCATGACATGGCCCAGCAGAGCGCAGATGCAGAACTGCAGAGCAAACGCATGTCCTTCCTGGAGAAGACTACTCAACTGGAAATGTCCCTGCAACAGGAACATATCACCGTTACCCACCTGCAAGAGGAGGCCGAGCGTCTCAAGAGGCAACAGTTAGAGGCCGAAAATGCAAAGGAGGAGGCAGAGCGAGAGCTGGAAAAATGGAGGCAAAAAGCCAATGAAGCTCTGAGACTACGGCTTCAAGCAGAGGAAATAGCCCATAAGAAAACTCTGGCTCAAGAAGAAGCCGAGAAACAGAAGGAAGATGCTGAGAGAGAGGCCCGCAAGAGAACCAAAGCAGAGGAGTCTGCGCTGCGCCAGAAGGATCTGGCAGAGGAAGAGCTGGAGAAACAGAGAAAGCTGGCCGAAGAAACGGCTTCCCATAAACTTTCCGCCGAGCAGGAGCTGATCCGACTGAAGGCAGAGGTGGAAAGTGGTGAACAGCAGCGCATTGTCCTGGAGGAGGATCTATTCCGCCTCAAGAATGAAGTCAATGAAGCCATCCAAAGAAGGAGAGGTCTCGAGGAAGAACTCGCCAAGGTCCGTGCTGAAATGGAGATCCTAATGAAGGCCAAGTCCAAAGCAGAAGAAGAGTCTCGTTCTGCAAGTGAGAAGTCTAAGCAGATGTTGGAAGAAGAAGCAAACAAGTTGAGAGATCTCGCCGAGGAAGCCGCCAGGTTACGAGCACTTTCCGAAGAGGCCAAGAGGCAAAGACAGTTAGCAGAAGAAGAAGCCACACGACAAAGAGGAGAGGCCGAAAGGATCCTGAAAGAGAAGCTCGCTGCCATCAATGAGGCCACGCGGTTAAAGACTGAGGCCGAGATTGCTTTAAAGGAGAAGGAGGCTGAAAACGAGCGCCTCAGAAGACTGGCAGAAGATGAAGCCTATCAAAGAAAACTGCTGGAGGAGCAAGCCACCCAACACAAGCAAGATATCGAAGAGAAGATCCTGATTCTCAAACAGTCCTCAGAGAATGAGCTGGAAAGACAAAAGAACATTGTGGACGAGACCGTGAAGCAGAGGAGGATCATTGAGGAAGAGATCCGAATTCTGAAAATAAACTTCGAAAAAGCCTCAGTTGGCAAATCTGACCTGGAACTAGAACTTCAGAAACTAAAGAATATTGCAGACGAAACTCAAAAAAGCAAAGAAAAAGCAGAGCAAGAAGCGGAAATGCAAAGGCGACTGGCTCTAGAGGAGGAGGCCAGACGAAAAGAAGCTGAAGAGAAGGTCAAGAAGATCATTGCTGCAGAACAGGAGGCAGCAAGGCAGAGGAAAGTCGCCCTAGAAGAAGTGGAGAGGCTGAAGTCTAAGGCTGAAGAGGCCAGAGCGCAGAAGGAGCTCGCTGAGAAGGAGGCGGAAAAGCAAATTCAGCTCGCTCAAGATGCCGCCAGGAACAAAATTGCTGCTGAAGAAAAAGCCTATCTGGCTGCTGTGCAGCAGAAAGAGCAGGAACTGATGCAAACCAGAATCCAGGAGCAGAGCATCTTTGATAAGCTAAAAGAAGAGGCTGAGAAGGCCAAGCGAGCAGCGGAGGAAGCCGAGCGAGCCAGGGTAAAGGCCGAACATGAAGCCGCACTGTCACGTCAGCAGGCAGAGGAAGCAGAACGCCTGAAGCAAAAGGCCGAGGTAGAGGCCCAAACTAAGGCCCAAGCCCAGGAAGATGCCGAACAGATCCGCAAAGAGGCAGAGCTGGAAGCCGCCAAGAGAGCCCAGGCCGAGCAAGCAGCGCTGAAGCTCAAACAGCTGGCAGATGCCGACATGGAGAAACACAAGAAATTTGCTGAAAAAACTCTCAAACAGAAGGAACAGGTAGAAGGTGAACTGACCAAAGTCAGACTCCAACTGGAAGAGACCGACCACCATAAAAACATTCTAGATGAGGAGCTGGGACGTCTGAAAGAAGAAGTGACCGAGTCCATGAGGCAAAAGAAACAGGTGGAAGACGAACTCTTCAAAGTCAAGATACAGATGGAAGAGCTGGTGAAGCTGAAAATCCGCATAGAAGAGGAAAACAGGATGCTTATAATGAAAGACAAAGACAACACACAAAAATTCCTTGTGGAGGAAGCCGAGAAGATGAAACAGGTGGCAGAGGAGGCTGCTCGTCTAAGCATAGAGGCCCAGGAGGCTGCACGCCTACGGAAACTTGCAGAGGACAACCTGAATGAGCAGCGAGCCTTGGCTGAAAAGATGCTCAAGGAGAAGATGCAAGCTGTTCAAGAAGCCACCCGTCTGAAAGCCGAAGCCGAGATGCTGCAGAAACAGAAGGAGCTGGCCATGGAGCAAGCCAAGAAACTCCAAGAAGACAAGGAGCAGATGCAGCAGCAACTAGCCGAGGAGACCGAGGGTTTCCAAAAGACCCTGGAAGCCGAACGACGCCGACAGCTCGACATAAGCGCTGAAGCCGAACGCCTTAAAATACAGGTGGTGGAAATGAGCAAAGCCCAAGCCAAAGCTGAAGAGGACGCCAAAAAGTTCCGAAAACAGGCAGAAGACATCAGTGAGAGGCTACACCAGACAGAACTGAGCACCAAAGAGAAGATGACTGTGGTGCACACCCTGGAAATACAGCGGCAGCACAGCGACAAAGAAGCAGACGATCTGCGCAGGGCCATTGCCGATCTCGAGAGTGAAAAGGAGAAGCTGAAGAAGGAGGCCGAGCTGCTGCAGAGGAAATCCGAAGAGGTACCTGATTATTTATATTATTAGCACTCTTGGGTTTTACGCCCCCCAGCCCCTCATCCGCTTTAGTTTAATATTATCATTCTTATCATTTTGTTTTTGGCCATTTCTTGTGCAGTACATAGTCTTTGTTCTTGCTGCTGCATTACCCATAAAGCTGGCTGTATACCATCACATGGCCGAGCACCCGCAGTTACCCCATCTAAGAGACCGCCGGGCTCATCTGATCCCACCAGTGTCTGGGGAATCAAAGCTGAGATCCCGGGGGCGACATAGAGCTTAGATTGTCGGCATCTCATCAGCCAGGACAACGTATTGGTGAAGTCCGTCTCCCTACAATATTAAAGATGGAGCCTCAGAGAACTAACAGTCATCCGTCTCATGAGGATGGTGCTGCTAGTTTGGCTCTGCAGACTATATATACCACTCCTCCTCATAGCGTGTTACGTAGGGGCTTCTGCAAAGCCATTAACCCTTGGGATGTACTTTGATGAATTTCCTGATATTTCTTCATTTTACTTACTTGTTCTGATCCATTTCTTTACAGATGGAGATCGCTCAACGGGAGCAGCTACGGCACGAAACCCAAACACTCCAGTCCACATTCCTGTCTGAGAAGCAAATCCTGATCCAGAAAGAAAAGTACATAGAAGAAGAGAAGGCCAAACTAGAGAAACTCTTCAATCAAGAGGTCAACAAAGCCCAAAGCCTGAAAGCTGAGCGAGAGCGGCAGCTGCAACAGCTGGAGGAGGAGAAAAGACTTCTTCAGCTCAGCATGGACGATGCAGTCAAGAGGCACCTCGACGCAGAGGACAAGGTGCGGCAGAAACAAGACGAGCTGCAGCAGCTGGATAGGATGAGAGTCGAACAAGAGAGGCTCCTGGAGGAAGAAAACAGAAAACTGAGGGAAAGACTCGAACAACTGGAACAAGAACATAGAATAGCCTTGGAGAAAACCAAAGAGATTGTCATTCACAAGGAAACCATCATAACCCAGACCACATCCCTACATAATGGAAGAGACTTAGTGGACGGGTCCATACAAAACGGTGAACAAGAAAATACATTCGATGGTCTAAGACAGAAAGTATCTGCCAACAAACTGTATGAGGCCGGCATATTGACCAAAGAGATGCTGGACAAACTGGCCAACAAGCAAGTGTCTGTGGATGACGTCTCTCAGCGTGAAGACATCAGAAAATACCTCCAAGGAAAAAGCAGCATCGCTGGATTACTACTCAAGCCCAGCAATGAAAAGATCAGCATCTACAATGCCATGAAGAAGAGGCTGGTCACGCCGGGCACTGCGCTCATCCTGCTGGAAGCCCAGGCTGCCTCCGGATACATCATCGACCCGGTGAGGAACAAGAAACTGACGGTCAGCGAAGCAGTAAAAGAAAACGTCATTGGGCCGGAAATCCACAACAAGATGCTGTCCGCAGAGAGGGCCATCACCGGATACAAGGACCCTTACACTGGAGAGAAAATCTCCCTCTTCCAAGCCATGATGAAAGATTTAATTGTGAAGGACCACGGAATACGACTCCTGGAAGCCCAGATTGCCACCGGGGGCATTGTAGACCCAGTCAACAGTCACCGTCTGCCTCTGGACGTCGCCTATAAACGAGGCTACTTCGATGAAGAAATGAACACGGTCTTGTCTGATCCCACAGACGACACCAAAGGCTTCTTTGACCCCAACACACAAGAAAATCTCACCTATTTGCAGCTAATGGAAAGATGTGTGGTGGACCCCGAGACCAAGTTGTGCCTTTTGCCTCTGACCGATAAAGCTGGAAAAGGAGAACTCGTCTACACAGACTCTGAAGCCAAAGACGTGTTCAAGAAAGCCACAGTTTCCGTTCCTTTTGGCAAATTCCAAGGAAAAAGTGTCACCATCTGGGAAATTATCAATTCTGAATATTTCACAGAAGAGCAGAGACGGGAGTTGTTACGACAGTATAAAACTGGCAAAATCACTGTGGAAAAAATTATCAAGATCATAATTACTGTGGTGGAAGAAAGTGAGGCGAAAAAACAGATGTGCTTTGATGGGCTAAGAAGTCCCGTCCCGGCAGCAGAACTGGTCGAGAGCAAGATCATCGATAAGGACCTGTTCAACCAACTCCATCAAGGCAAAAAGTCAGTGAAAGAGGTCTCCGAGGTAGATGCAGTGAAGCGATATCTCACTGGGAGCACGGCCATAGCTGGCATCCAAGTGGAGAAATCTGGGGAGAAACTAAGCTTCTACGATGCCATTAGGAAGAACCTCCTGAAGCCCGCCACTGCTCTCAACCTGTTAGAGGCTCAGGCCGGTACTGGCTTTATCATCAACCCAGTGAATAATGAATTACTCCCAGTAGATGAGGCTGTCAAGGCGGGAATTGTTGGCCCCGAATACCATGAGAAGCTGCTCTCTGCAGAAAAAGCTGTGACTGGCTATAAAGATCCATACACCGGGCAGACCCTGTCTCTGTTCCAGGCTCTAAAGAAGGGGCTGATACCAAAAGACAGCGGCATTCGACTCTTAGATGCGCAATTGGCAACTGGTGGCGTAATAGATCCAGTAAACAGCCACCGACTTCCATTAGAGATTGCCTACAAGAGAGGTCACCTGGATGAAGAGACAACCAAAATCCTCTCCGAGGCGGTGGATGAAAACACGGGCTTCTATGATCCAAACAGTCAAGAAATCCTCTCCTACACACAACTGCAGAAAAAGTGCAAGGTGGACAAGAAAAGTGGCCACTTCTTACTCCCTCTGTCCGAACAAGCCATACAGTCTCAACTGGAAGAGGTTTACACTGACTCTCAAGCCAAAGAAGCCTTCGATAAAGCTACAATTGAAGTCCCCGTCGGCAGCTTCATAGGAAAGACCAGTACTCTATGGGAGCTGATCCATTCTGAATATTTCACAGAAGAGCAAAGGCGAGAGCTCCTGCGCCAGTATAAGACAGGCAAAGTAACCATCGAGAAAATAATCAAAATCATGATTACCATTGTGGAGGAAACCGAGACCAAGAGGCAGCAGCGCCTCACCTTCACCGGCCTCCGGGCTCCAGTTCCTGCTAATGAACTTCTAGAAGCCAATATTATTGATAAAACACAGTTTGAACAGCTAAAAGAAGGGAAGAAGTCTGTAAAGGAAATCTCTGAGACAGACTCGGTCAAGAGGTATCTCCAGGGCAGTGACTGCATTGCTGGCGTCTACATAGAAGAGAACAAACTGAAAATGAACATCTACCAAGCCATGAAGAGGAACATGCTGAGGCCGGGGACGGCTCTGGTTCTCCTTGAGGCCCAGGCCTCCACTGGTTTTATCATAGATCCAGTAAAGAACCAGAAATTCTATGTAAACGAGGCAGTGAAAGCAGGAGTTGTTGGACCAGAGCTGCATGAAAAACTGCTGTCTGCTGAAAAAGCTGTTACAGGGTACAAAGACCCCTACTCTGGAAACACCATCTCCGTCTTTGAAGCTATGCAGAAAGGCTTAATTCTCAGAGACCATGGAATACGCATCCTAGAAGCTCAGATTGCCACCGGCGGAATCATTGACCCTGTTCACAGCCACCGAGTCCCCGTGGAGGTGGCCTACAAACGAGGTTACTTTGATGAAACCATGAACAAGATCCTGTCTGATCCCACCGATGACACCAAAGGATTCTTCGATCCCAACACTCAGGAGAACTTGACTTACTTGCAACTTAAAGAAAGATGCATTAAGGATCCAGAAACAGGACTGACTCTTCTTCCCTTGAAGAAAACAGAGAAGCCTGCAACAGCTGAAAGTAGTAAAGCATACAGTGAGGCTGAAACTAAGAAGGTGTTCGAAGAGACAACCGTAGATATTCCAGCTGGAAGCATGGCCGGCTCTTCCATGACCATCTGGGAGCTTATGCAATCAGATCTTCTTCCGAAAGAAGAAAGGGATCGGTTAATGGCGGAGTTCCAAGCTGGTCGCCTGACCAAGGAGCGCATGATTATCATCATCATCGAGATTATTGAGAAAACAGAGATTATTCGTCAGCAGGAGCTGTATTCCTATGACTTTGTACGCCGTCGCATTACAGCTGAAGATATGTATGAGTCCAGGCTGATAACTCTGGAAATGTACAATATGTTGAAGCAAGGAACCAAGACTATCCAGGAGATCATCCAAATCGAGACAGTCTGGAGATATTTGTATGGAACTGGATGTGTTGCGGGTCTACAGATGCCAGCTTCTAAAGAAAGCATCAGCATTTACCAAGCAATGAAGAAGGGGTTCATTACTCAAGATGTGGCTTTTCTGCTGCTGGATGCCCAGGCGGCCACTGGCTTTATGATCGATCCAGTGAAGAATGAATTGTTAACTGTAGATGAGGCTGTTAGAAAAGGTGTAGTGGGACCCGAAATTCACGACCGGCTTCTCTCAGCAGAAAGAGCAGTAACTGGATACAGAGATCCGTACACTGAGCAGATGATTTCCATTTTCCAAGCCATGAAGAAGGATTTGATCCCGTCTGATCAAGCTCTGCGATTGCTCGATGCCCAGATAGCTACAGGAGGCGTCATTGATCCCCGCTTTGGATTCCACATTTCCAATGATATCGCCTATACACGAGGTTATCTCAGCAAGGAGACTCTGGACATGTTATCAGAGCCAAGTGAGGTCCGCAGCTACGTGGATCCCTCCACAGATGAGAAGCTCAGCTACGCACAGCTGCTCAAGAGGTGCCGAAGAGACGAAAAGAGCAATCTGCTCATCTTGCCACTGGCAGACAAGAGGAAACTAACATTCAAAGGTCTGAGGAAAGAGATTTCCATGGAAGAGCTAATTAGATCGAATATCATGGATGCAATAACCGCCCAGCAATTACAAGAAGGTTTAACCTCTATTGAAGAAGTGTCAAGAAACCTCCAGAAGTTCCTGGAAGGCACAAGTTGTATCGCTGGTGTCTACGTGGAGGCTTCAAAGGAAAGGTACTCCATCTACCAAGCTATGAAAAAAGGCATGATCAGGCCAGGCACAGCATTCGAGTTACTCGAAGCTCAAGCAGCCACGGGGTACGTCATCGATCCAATCAAGTGCCTGAAGTTGGCCGTTGAGGATTCTGTCCGGATGGGCATCGTGGGGCCAGAATTCAAGGATAAGCTGCTGTCAGCAGAGAGAGCTGTGACCGGATACAAGGATCCATACTCAGGAAAACTCATCTCTCTTTTCCAAGCCATGAAGAAAGGACTGATACTGAAAGACCACGGCATTCGTCTGCTAGAAGCCCAAATTGCTACTGGTGGCATCATTGATCCAGAAGAAAGCCATCGCCTGCCAGTGGAAACCGCATACAAGAGAGGACTGTTTGATGAAGAGATGAATGAGATCCTCTCAGATCCCAGCGATGATACTAAAGGATTCTTTGATCCCAACACAGAAGAAAATTTGACCTACCTCCAGTTAATGGAAAGATGCATGACTGACCCAGACACTGGACTCTGTCTCCTGCCTCTGAAAGAAAAGAAGCGAGAGAGAAAGACTTCATCCAAGTCTTCGGTCCGTAAGAGAAGAGTGGTGATCGTAGATCCAGAGACTGGGAAAGAAATGTCTGTGTATGAAGCTTATCGCAAAGGACTTATAGACCAGCAGACCTACATCGAGCTTTCCGAACAGGAGTGTGAGTGGGAAGAAGTCACCATCTCCTCATCTGACGGAGTAGTAAAATCAATGATCACAGACAGACGCTCTGGACGACAGTATGATATTGATGACGCCATTTCCAAAGGTCTTATTGACCAGTCTTCTCTGGACCAGTATCGCTCTGGGACCTTATCCATCACTGAGTTTGCGGACATGCTCTCCGGTAACATGAGTGGATTCCGATCAAGATCCTCCTCTGTGGGCTCTTCATCCTCCTACACTGCCAGCCCTGCTAGACGGGATCAGCAACCATCGTGGAGTGATCCATCTGAAGAGACTGGCCCTATAGCTGGTATTGTGGACACAGATACGTTAGAGAAGGTCTCCATCACTGAAGCCATGCACCGCAATCTGGTGGACAACATAACTGGTCAGAGACTTCTGGAGGCCCAGGCCTGCACCGGAGGCATCATCGACCCCATCACAGGCGAGAAGTTCTCTGTAACCGATGCTGTCAACAAGGGTCTAGTGGACAAAATAATGGTGGACAGAATAAACTTGGCCCAGAAAGCCCACAGTGGCTTTGAAGACCCAAGAACAAAGACAAAAATGTCAGCAGCCCAAGCATTGAAGAAGGGCTGGCTATATTATGAAGCAGGACAACGATTCTTAGAAGTGCAGTATCTCACAGGTGGCCTTATAGAGCCTGATGTCTCCGGACGGGTCAGTTTAGATGATGCCCTCCGCAAGGGAACCATAGACTCCCGCACGGCTCAGAAACTACGAGATGTCAACACTTACTCCAAATACTTGACATGTCCTAAAACCAAACTGAAGATCTCCTACAGAGAAGCCATGGAGAAGAGCATGGTAGAAGATGGCACTGGTCTGAGACTCCTGGAAGCCTCCTCACAATCCAGCAAGGGTTACTATAGTCCCTACAACGTGAGCGGTTCTGGCTCAGCCTCCGGGTCTCGTTCAGGATCTAGAACCGGCTCCAGATCAGGTTCACGTAGAGGCAGCTTCGACGCCACAGGCAACTCCAGTTTCCAAATGAATTTCTCGTCTTCCTCCTACACCTCATCCAGCTATGGTCGAAGATACACCAGCGGGCCACAACACGCACCTGTGGACGCAGCAGAAGTGGTTAGCGCACTTTTAAGTCTAAGCTGCGGCCAAGAGTCAAGAAGAGGGTCGGACATGTTAGCGGCCCTGGTGCCTGGCCTTGTATAGAGAGCAATATGCACCCTAAATCCATGAACTTGAATCCTGGTTCCTGCTCTGCATGTGGTGAAGCTTTAATGGACTTTATTATTTTATAAATCTCTATATCACTTTCTGCCTCTTTCTAATTGTACTTCACAGCAGCAGTGCCTGACATTGTAACCAAACCTAGAAAATGGCCTGATGTCCAGCCTCACTCCTACCATGTAATTTGTATATTGAGAGATGACTCTGAGAACACTATTGCCGCACTCTGAACCCTCGCACTAACAGATGCCAATGCAGAGCAGTGACCACCCGCCTCCAGCAGCCACAAATCAATGCTAATGACACCCCTCTTCCCAAGACCCCAATCATTCAAGACTCACAAGCCCCCCCCCGGAGAGCCTCTTCCTGCTGCCTACTGTCATCCATGATGACCTGCCTCCTGCTTCTCTTGTATGGACCGACCTTCCTATGGCCGCACAGAGGTCACCCTGTCCCAGCGATCCTTCCATCCCTCCTGTGTGTCCTATATTCTTGTCTTCCAGAGATGTCATGAAGCCCCCGCTGTAAGTTCTGCTCCTCACTGATCATTTCATCTTAAGACGTCTTCCACCAGTTTATTTTTGGCTTTCGTTTTCATGTATGAATCTTGTATGGTCCAATGAAGAGGTGACCCTCATTCTGTGCCCATAACCCCTGTGCAGGTGTTCATCACAAGCATTCGCTCAGCCAACCTACTTCTGGCTCTGTCTTCCTATTCCGTGACCCCCATATAGTTGTACCAGGACTGACGAGCCCCTGACACCCAAATACTGAGGAGTCAGTGGCTTTATGTCTTCCTATTCCGTGACTCATAAGCGATGAGTACCCGCCCCTGGTATAGTTGTACCAGGACTGACGAGCCCCTGACACCCATATACTGATGTGTCACCACTCCAGACCTTTATTCTCTGGTAACATCACTATCATTTGAGTCAAGAGTAGCCTCCCACATTATGACATCATCCTGTAAGAGATGAGTACCCGCCCACATTATGACATAATTATCCTGTAAGCAATGAGTACCCGCCCACATTATGACATAATTATCCTGTAAGCAATGAGTACCCGCCCACATTATGACATCACCATCCTGTAAGCGAGGAGTATCCACCCACATTATGACATAATTATCCTGTAAGTCATGAGTACCCGCCCACATTATGACATCACTATCCTGTAAGCGAGGAGTACCCGCCCACATTATGACATAATTATCCTGGAAGCAGTGAGTACCCGCCCACATTATGACATCACTATCCTGTAAGCGAGGAGTACCCGCCCACATTATGACATAATTATCCTGTAAGTCATGAGTACCCGCCCACATTATGACATCACCATCCTGTAAGCGATGAGTACCCGCCCACATTGACATCACCATCCTGTAAGTGATGAGTACCCGCCCACATTATGACATCATCCTGTAAGCGAGTACCCGCCCACATTATGACATCATTATCCTGTAAGCTATGAGTACCCACCCACATTATGACATGACCATCCTGTAAGCGATGAGTACCCGCCCACATTATGACATCATTATCCTGTAAGCGATGAGTACCCGCCCACATTATGACATCATTATCCTGTAAGTGATGAGTACCCGCCCACATTATGACATCATTATCCTGTAAGTGATGAGTACCCGCCCACATTATGACATCACCATCCTGTAAGTGATGAGTACCCGCCCACATTATGAC
Source organism: Anomaloglossus baeobatrachus (assembly GCF_048569485.1). Lineage (NCBI taxonomy): Eukaryota > Metazoa > Chordata > Amphibia > Anura > Aromobatidae > Anomaloglossus > Anomaloglossus baeobatrachus. The sequence continues at coordinate 12,932,451 of NC_134358.1, read as the reverse complement.
ATCACCATCCTGTAAGTGATGAGTACCCGCCCACATTATGACACCATCCTGTAAGCGATGAGTACCCGCCCACATTATGACATCACCATCCTGTGATGAGTACCCCGCCCACATTATGACATCACCATCCTGTAAGCGATGAGTACCCGCCCACATTATGACATAATTATCCTGTAAGTGATGCGTACCCGCCCACATTATGACATCACCATCCTGTAAGTGATGAGTACCCGCCCACATTATGACATCACCATCCTGTAAGTGATGAGTACCCGCCCACATTATGACATCACCATCCTGTAAGCGATGAGTACCCGCCCACATTATGACATCACCATCCTGTAAGTGATGAGTACCCGCCCACATTATGACATCATTATCCTGTAAGCGATGAGTACCCGACTACATTATGACATCACCATCCTGTAAGCGATGAGTACCCGCCCACATTATGACATCACCATCCTGTAAGTGATGCGTACCCGCCCACATTATGACATAATTATCCTGTAAGCAATGAGTACCCGCCCACATTATGACATCACCATCCTGTAAGTGATGAGTACCCGCCCACATTATGACATCACCATCCTGTGATGAGTACCCGCCCACATTATGACATCACCATCCTGTAAGCGATGAGTACCCGCCCACATTATGACATAATTATCCTGTAAGTGATGCGTACCTGCCCACATTATGACATCACCATCCTGTAAGCGATGAGTACCCGCCCACATTATAACATAATTATCCTGTAAGTGATGAGAACCCGCCCACATTATGACATCACCATCCTGTAAGCGATGAGTACCCGCCCACATTATGACATCACCATCCTGTAAGTGATGTGTACCCACCCACATTATGACATCACCATCCTGTAAGTGATGAGTACCCGCCCACATTATGACATCACCATCCTGTAAGTGATGAGTACCCGCCCACATTATGACATCACCATCCTGTAAGTGATGAGTACCCGCCCACATTATGACATCATTATCCTGTAAGCAATGAGTACCCGCCCACATTATGACATCACCATCCTGTAAGCGATGAGTACCCGCCCACATTATAACATAATTATCCTGTAAGTGATGAGAACCCGCCCACATTATGACATCACCATCCTGTAAGCGATGAGTACCCACCCACATTATGACATCATTATCCTGTAAGCAATGAGTACCCGCCCACATTATGACATCACCATCCTGTAAGTGATGCGTACCCACCCACATTATGACATCATTATCCTGTAAGCCATGAGTACCCGCCCACATTATGACATCACCATCCTGTAAGTGATGAGTACCCGCCCACATTATGACATCACCATCCTGTAAGTGATGAGTACCCGCCCACATTGACATCACCATCCTGTAAGTGATGAGTACCCGCCCACATTATGACATCATTATCCTGTAAGTGATGAGTACCCGCCCACATTATGACATCATTATCCTGTAAGTGATGAGTACCCGCCCACATTATGACATCATTATCCTGTAAGTGATGAGTACCCGCCCACATTATGACATACCTATCTTTTGAGTGATAAGGAACTGCCCACATTATGACATCATTGTCTTTTGAGTTCCCGCCCTGTGATGATATCACTCCCCCATCCTTCTCTCCCATCTTTTATGTAGCCCCTGCAGACTGCATCTTGTCTCACATGTGTGTTTCGCATGCTCTGTGTATAGGGTTTAAGCCCCACTACCACCGATTTCATGGACCCTCCATCCTGTGACTCGGGGCTCACCATTTTCTGGACTCCTCGACGCAAACTGGAGACCATCACAGAACCGACTGTGCACCCCAGAATCCAGGTACCTCTGACCCCGGGCATGTATTTCAGTCACAAAACTGAGTACACCCCTCACATATTGGCAAATATTTTATTATATCTTTTCCTGGAACAGCACTGCAGATCTGACCCTGTGATACAATGTGCAGTGTCAGTGCGCAGCTTTTATAACAGGGTAAATAACTCATCACAGCCATTAATGGCTAAACTGCTGCATCAGAAGTGAGTACACCACTAAGTGAAAATGGCCACATTGTGCCGAATTAGCCATTTCCCCCCCGGTGTCATGTGTCTCATTAGTGTTACACGGTCTCCGGTGTGACTGAAGGAGCAGGTGTGTTACGTTTGGGGTTATCGCTCACACACTCCTTTATACTATAAAGAATTCTCTGAGGATCTGAAAAATAAAATTCTTCTCTACATAAAGATGACCGAGGCTATAAAAAGATTGTCACCACCCTGACACTGAGCTGCAGCACAGTGGCCAAGACCATACCGAGGTATAACCAGACAGGATCCACTCAGAACAGGCCTCGCCATGGCCGACCACAGAAGCTGAATGCATGAGCTCAGCGTCATATCCAGAGGTTGTCTGTTCAGAATAGATGTATGAGTGCTGCCAGCATTGCTGGAGAGGTTACAGGGGGTCCGCCTGTCAGTGCTCAGACCATACACCACACACTGCAGAGGTTACAAGGTTGGGGGGTCCGCCTGTCAGTACTCAGACCACACACTGCAGAGGTTACAAGGTTGGGGGGGTCCGCCTGTCAGTTCTCAGACCACACACCGCACACTGCAGAGGTTACAGGGGTGAGGGTCCTCCTTTTAGTGCTCATACCATACACCACACAGTTCAGAGGTTACAGGGGTGAGGGTCCACTTGTTAGTGCTCAGACCATACACTGCACACTGCAGAGGTTTCAGGGGTGGGGGTCTGCCTGTTAGTGGTCAGACCATACACTGCACACTGCAGAGGTTACATGGGTGGGGGGGTCTGCCTGTTAGTGGTCAGACCATACACCGCACACTGCAGAGGTTACAGGGGTCCACCTGTTAGTGCTCAGACCATACAATGCACACTGCAGAGGTTACATGGGTGGGGGGGTCTGCCTGTTAGTGGTCAGACCATACACCGCACACTGCAGAGGTTACAGGGGTCCACCTGTTAGTGCTCAGACCATACAATGCACACTGCAGAGGTTACATGGGTGGGGGGTCTGCCTGTTAGTGGTCAGACCATACACCACACACTGCAGAGGTTACAGGGGTCCACCTGTTAGTGCTCAAATCATACGCCGCACTGCTCTGCATGGATGTCATCCCAGAAGGAAGCCACTTGGAAAGATGATGCACAAGAAAGCTGCAAATAGTTTGCTGAAGACAAGCAGCCAAAGGACATGGATTACTGGAACTGTTCTGTGGTCTGATGAGACCAAGATACACTTATTTGGGTCAGATGGTGTTGTCAAGGGAAAAATTTGGGTAAGACCACTAATGGAGTCTTAGTTCAGGGCACATCCAGAGGTACGGGCCAAATTAGCTGTCTGTACAGATATCATGAGACTCAATAATCAATGAACACAGGACATATTCTCTGAGCTGAGGCTTGCGTCTGAACTCGTGTATTCAATTGCTCAAGCATTAACACATCATTTCAGCCTTGAAACATATTTACAAAACTTCTCCATTTGCTCACACATACTGATAGGGGGGAGTGCGTATGGGCAACATTGGGAGAATGCATGAGATCATACATCATCCCAGATAAAACATTCCTTTCTTCGGCGCTCCATTGGGAGACCCAGACGATTGGGTGTATAGCACTGCCTCCGGAGGCCACACAAAGCAATTACACTAAAAAGTATAAGGCCCCTCCCCTTCTGGCTATACACCCCCAGTGGGATCACTGGCTCACCAGTTTTCTGCTTTGTGCGAAGGAGGTCAGACATCCACGCATAGCTCCACTGTTTGTAGTCAGCAGTAGCTGCTGGCTATATCGGATGGAAGAAAAGAGGGCCCATATGGGGCCCCCAGCATGCTCCCTTCTCACCCACGGTGGTGCTTGTAAGGTTGAGGTACCTATTGCTGGTACAGAGGCTGGAGCCCACATGCTGTTTTCCTTCCACATCCCCTGGAGGGCTCTGTGGAAGTGGGATCTTGCCGGCCCCCAAGCCCTGAGGCCGGGCTCCATCCACAGACCCAGAGAACCTGCTGGATTTGGAGCATGAGTACAGTCAGGGACAAGGCCCTGCATCATTCAGGTACTCGGTGTCCCCGGCAGGCACGGACACTCTCAAGGCTTGCTGAGCGTTATAGTGCGCCGGGGACAGTAGCGCTGTGCGCTGGGGTTAGGTCACTGCAGCTTTGCTGAGTGACGTTACATGTTGGGAACTACTGCGCCGACCGCTCCTGGAGCGGCGGCGCAGCTGCGACTTGTGGTGCGCCGGGGACTTTGCGCCGACCTCGCTTTTACGGCGGCGGCGCTTCTAACTTTAGCCCCCGGCTTCTGCGGCCTAGCGCCGCTTCGTTCCCGCCCCCACCCTGTCAATCAGGGTAGGGGAGAGACGCTGCTCAATTGGCAGCGCCGAGGGCTGGAGCTTTATTTACATGCTCCAGCCCTCTCACTAGGCACAGTGGGAAGCAGGCTTCCCGCTCTTCGTCTGTATACGCCCAGGGCCCGCCCCCCCTCTCCACAATTGTACTGCATGTGGGGCTGATCTACCGGCAGGCTCCAATGACTCACATTGTGTGCAATGTTCAGTCCCAGTGGCACTTCGTCAGCCAGAGCCTATGGTGGTAGTGGCCCAGGCAGAACGGTGATCAGGATTCTAATCCTGAGGCCCCTCTCAATCTGGATGCCCCTGATGGTGACGCCATGGTTAAAGACCTTATATCGGCAATTAATAGACTGTTGGATATTTCTCCCCCAGCCCCTTCTGCAGAGGAGGCAGCTGCACAGCAGGAGAAGTTCCATTTCCTGTATCCCAAGCGTAAATTAAGTGCTTTTTTGGACCACTCTGACTTCAGAGAATCGATCCAGAAACACGACGCTCATCCAGACAAGCGTTTCTCTAAACGTTCTAAGGATACCCGTTATCCTTTTCCCTCTGAGGTGGCCAAACGCTGGACCCAGTGTCCAAAGGTGGATCCCCCAATTTCCAAGCTTGCGGCTAGATCCATAGTCGCAGTAGAGGATGGCGCTTCACTTAAAGATGCCAACGACAGACAGATGGACCTTTGGTTGAAATCTGTCTATGAAGCTATCGGCGCGTCGTTTGCTCCAGCATTCGCGGCCGTGTGGGCACTCCAAGCTATTTCAGCTGGTTTAGCACAGGTGGATGCTATCATACATCCAGCAGTACCGCAGGTGGCGTCCCTAACTTCGCAAATGTCTGCGTTTGCGACCTATGCTATCAATGCTGTCCTAGAATCTACGAGCCGTACCGCTATGGCGTCCGCCAATTCTGTGGTTTTGCGCAGAGCCTTGTGGTTAAAGGACTGGAAAGCAGATGCTGGTTCCAAAAAATGCTTAACCAGCTTGCCATTATCTAGAGACAGACTGTTTGGTGAGCCATTGGCTGAAATCATAAAACAGTCCAAGGGTAAGGACTCTTCCTTACCACAGCCCAGAGCAAGTAAACCTCAACAGAAAAAGTGGCAGTCGAGGTTTCGGTCCTTTCGAGGCTCGGGCAAGGCCCAATTCTCCTCGTCCAAAAGGACTCAGAAAGAACAAGGGAGCTCAGATTCCTGGCGGGCTCACTCACGCCCCAGGAAAGCAAATGGAGGAACCGCTTCCAAAGCGGCTACCTCATGACTTTCGGCCTCCTCCCTCCGCATCCTCGGTCGGTGGCAGGCTCTCCCGCTTTTGCGACATTTGGCTGTCACAGGTCAAAGACCGGTGGGTAACAGACATTTTGTCTCGCGGGTACAGAATCGAGTTCAGTTCTCGGCCTCCACTTCGGTTCTTCAGAACCTCCCCACACCCCAACCGAGCAGATGCCCTGCTGCAGGCGGTGGACTCTCTAAGAGCAGAAGGAGTCGTGATCCCTGTCCCCCCTCAGGAACGGGGGCGAGGATTTTACTCCAATCTCTTTGTGGTTCCAAAAAAGGACGGCTCCTTCCGTCCTGTTCTGGACCTAAAACTGCTCAACAAGCATGTGAACGCCAGGCGGTTCCGGATGGAATCCCTCCGCTCAGTCATTGCCTCAATGTCTCAAGGAGATTTCCTAGCATCAATAGACATCAAAGATGCTTATCTCCACGTGCCGATTGCTACAGAGCACCAACGCTTTCTACGCTTCGTGATAGGAGACGACCATCTTCAGTTCGTAGCTCTGCCATTTGGTCTGGCGACAGCCCCTCGGGTGTTCACCAAGATCATGGCGGCAGTGGTAGCAGTCTTGCACTCTCACGGACACTCTGTGATCCCTTACTTGGACGATCTACTGGTCAAGGCACCCTCTCAAGAGGCATGCCAACTCAGCCTGAATGTTGCACTGGAGACTCTCCAGGCGTTCGGGTGGATCATCAACTTCCCAAAGTCAAATCTGTCACCGACCCAATCACTAACGTATCTTGGCATGGAGTTTCATACTCTCTCAGCGATAGTGAAGCTTCCGCTGGACAAGCAGCGGTCTCTACAGACTGGGGTGCAGGCTCTCCTTCAAAGTCAGTCGCACTCCTTAAGACGCCTCATGCACTTCCTCGGGAAGATGGTGGCGGCAATAGAGGCGGTTCCGTTTGCGCAGTTTCATCTGCGTCCACTTCAATGGGACATTCTCCGCCAATGGGACGGGAAGTCAACATCCCTGGACAGGAAAGTCTCCCTTTCCCAGACGGCCAAGGACTCTCTGCAGTGGTGGCTCCTTTCCACCTCATTATCACAGGGAAGATCCTTCCTACCACCGTCCTGGGCGGTGGTCACGACAGACGCGAGTCTGTCAGGGTGGGGAGCAGTGTTTCTCCACCACAGGGCTCAGGGTACGTGGACTCAGCAGGAGTCCACCCTTCAGATCAATGTTCTGGAAATCAGAGCAGTGTATCTTGCCCTACTAGCCTTCCAACAGTGGCTGGAAGGGAAGCAGATCCGAATTCAATCGGACAACTCCACAGCGGTGGCATACATCAATCACCAAGGGGGGACACGCAGTCGGCAAGCCTTCCAGGAAGTCCGGCGGATTATGATGTGGGTGGAAGCCACGGCCTCCACCATATCCGCGGTTCACATCCCCGGCGTAGAAAACTGGGAGGCAGACTTCCTCAGTCGCCAGGGCATGGACGCAGGGGAATGGTCCCTTCACCCGGACATGTTTCAGGAAATCTGTCGCCGATGGGGAAGGCCGGACGTCGACCTAATGGCGTCCCGGCACAACAACAAGGTCCCAACCTTCATGGCACGGTCTCGCGATCAAAGAGCTCTAGCAGCAGACGCCCTAGTGCAAGATTGGCCGCAGTTCCGGCTCCCTTATGTGTTTCCACCTCTGGCACTCTTGCCCAGAGTGCTACGCAAGATCAGATCCGACTGCAGCCGCGTCATACTCGTCGCTCCAGACTGGCCGAGGAGGGCGTGGTATCCGGATCTGTGGCATCTCACGGTCGGCCATCCGTGGGCACTACCAGACCGACCAGACTTACTGTCCCAAGGGCCTTTTTTCCATCGGAATTCTGCGGCCCTGAACCTGACTGTGTGGCCATTGAGTCCTGGATCCTAGCGTCTTCAGGCTTATCCCAAGGGGTCGTTGCCACCATGAGACAGGCTAGGAAGCCCACGTCTGCTAAGATCTACCACAGAACGTGGAGGATATTCTTATCCTGGTGCTCTGCTCAGGGAGTGTCTCCCTGGCCATTTGCATTGCCTACCTTTCTTTCTTTCCTGCAATCTGGGTTAGAAAAAGGTTTGTCGCTCGGCTCCCTTAAAGGACAAGTCTCGGCGCTATCCGTCTTTTTTCAGAAGCGTCTAGCACGACTTTCTAAGGTGCGCACGTTCCTACAGGGGGTTTGCCATATCGTACCCCCGTACAAACGGCCGTTAGATCCATGGGATCTGAACAGGGTACTAGTTGCCCTCCAGAAGCCGCCCTTCGAGCCTCTGAGGGAGGTTTCACTTTCTAGACTATCACAGAAAGTGGCTTTTCTGGTAGCGGTCACATCTCTTCGGAGAGTGTCTGAGCTGGCAGCGCTGTCTTCCAAGGCTCCCTTCCTGGTCTTCCACCAGGACAAGGTAGTGCTGCGCCCCATTCAGGAGTTTCTCCCGAAGGTGGTATCCTCTTTTCATCTTAATCAGGATATCTCTTTGCCTTCGTTTTGTCCTCATGCAGTTCATCGGTATGAGAAGGATTTACATTTGTTAGATCTGGTGAGAGCACTCAGAATCTACATTTCCCGCACGGCGCCCCTGCGCCGTTCGGATGCACTCTTTGTCCTTGTCGCTGGTAAGCGCAAAGGGTCGCAGGCTTCTAAGGCTACCCTGGCTCGATGGATCAAAGAACCAATTCTTGAAGCCTACCGTTCTGCTGGGCTTCCGGTTCCATCAGGGCTGAAGGCCCATTCTACCAGAGCCGTGGGTGCGTCCTGGGCATTGCGACACCAGGCTACGGCTCAACAGGTGTGCCAGGCAGCTACCTGGTCGAGTCTGCACACTTTCACCAAACATTATCAGGTGCATACCTATGCTTCGGCGGACGCCAGCCTAGGTAGAAGAGTCCTGCAGGCGGCAGTTGCCTCCCCGTAGGGGAGGGCTGTCTTCGCAGCTCTAACATGAGGTATTTCTTTACCCACCCAGGGACAGCTTTTGGACGTCCCAATCGTCTGGGTCTCCCAATGGAGCGCCGAAGAAGAAGGGAATTTTGTTACTTACCGTAAATTCCTTTTCTTCTAGCTCCTATTGGGAGACCCAGCACCCGCCCTGTTGTCCTTCGGGACTTTTGGTTGTTTTTCGGGTACACATGTTGTTCATGTTGAACGGTTTTCAGTTCTCCGACGTTACTTCGGAGTGAATTTGTTTAAACCAGTTATTGGCTTTCCTCCTTCTTGCTTTTGCACTAAAACTGGTGAGCCAGTGATCCCACTGGGGGTGTATAGCCAGAAGGGGAGGGGCCTTACACTTTTTAGTGTAATTGCTTTGTGTGGCCTCCGGAGGCAGTGCTATACACCCAATCGTCTGGGTCTCCCAATAGGAGCTAGAAGAAAAGGAATTTACGGTAAGTAACAAAATTCCCTTCTTCTCACTTTGAAGACGGTAAGCGAGGATGAGATTCTGTAGGAGTGATGCATGGGAGTATGGGATCATCTGCCTCTTCCTTCAGATATTACATTCTTTCTCCTGTGAATTTTACTGATTATCCTCAAAAATAACTTAATGAATATCTCCCTTATTCATAGTTCATTCATTTGTCCTTTGGTTAACCCTGTCTTGAATATACAGCTTAGAATCATATGATGGCGTCTGTGCAGTTGTCATATAGACACACAGATAATTATGCTACTACATCTACATTTTGATTATTTACATACACAGATAATCTTATTACATTTGAACAAACAATTTATAGCCCAGGCTACCTTCACAGTGTCAGCGTGTGCAGCGGCTCCAGGTGAGGAAGACAAACACAAGTGTGTCCTGCCTACAGTCAGGCATGGTGGTGGAGGGTCGTGGTTTGAGGCTGCATGAGTGGTGGCGGCTGTGAGGGCCACAGGTCATTGAGGGAACCATGAATGCCGACATGTCCTGTGACATACTGAAGCAGAGCAGGATCCCCTCTTCATATTCCAACATAATAACCACAAACACGTCCAAGACCACAACTGCAAGCTACAAAAACTGAGGGTGAAGGTGCTGGACCGGCCGAGCGTGTCCAGACCTAAACTCTGTGGAGCATCTGTGGGGTCTCCTCAGACAGTAGGTGGAGGAGTGCAAGGTCTGTAACATCCACCAACTCCGAGATATCATAATGGAGGATGAAGAGGATCCAGTGGCTCCTCTGAAGATCTAGTGACCTCCAGGCCCAAGAGAGGTAAAAAAATAATGGCGGCCACACAAATATTCACACCACGGGCACAATGTTGCTGCTGTCACTTGGGGGTGTACTCACTTCTGTTACCAGCGGTTTACACATTAATGGCTGTGATGAGTTATTTACACTGTTATACAAGGTGCGCACTGACACTGCGCATTGTATCTCAGGGTCAGATCTGCAGGGATGTCTCAGGAGGAGATATAATAAAATATCTACAGAGATGTGAGGGGTGTACTCACTTCTGTGATCTAAGGCGGGACCTTCTGCTCTTCTGGCATTTAGAGGGATTGTCTTCTATTGGAAATATAAAGCTTCATCTTCCACTTTCTCTGTTGTTGGTGGAGAACTTATTGTTCACGGGCTGAGAGGTCCCGAAGTTTGTCTTCAGTTCTGTTACAGTGTGTCAGTGCAGACAATGTGTGTGAGCGAAAACAAGGAGCAGAAACTCCTGCCCTGGAGCCAGAGCGATGCCTCTCTCCTGCACCGATACACTGTAACGAAACCTGATGCCTCTCTCCTGCACCGATACACTGTAACAAAGCCTGATGCTTCTCTCCTGCACCGATACACTGTAACGGAGCCTGAGGCCTCTCTCCTGCACCGATACACTGTAACGAAACCTGATGCCTCTCTCCTGCACCGATACACTGTAACGGAGCCTGATGCTTCTCTCCTGCACGATACACTGTAACACAGCCTGATGCTTCTCTCCTGCACCGATACACTGTAACAAAGCCTGATGCTTCTCTCCTGCACCAATACACTGTAACGGAGCCTGAGGCCTCTCTCCTGCACCGATACACTGTAACGGAGCCTGATGCTTCTCTCCTGCACCGATACACTGTAACGGAGCCTGATGCCTCTCTCTTGCCTGCACCGATACACTGTAACGGAGCCTGATGCTTCTCTCTTGCCTGCTCCGATACACTGTAACGGAGCCTGATGCTTCTCTCCTGCACCGATACACTGTAACGGAGCCTGATGCCTCTCTCCTGCACCGATACACTGTAACGGAGCCTGATGCCTCTCTCTTGCCTGCACCGATACACTGTAACGGAGCCTGATGCCTCTCTCTTGCCTGCACCGATACACTGTAACGGAGCCTGATGCCTCTCTCTTGCCTGCACCGATACACTGTAACGGAGCCTGATGCCTCTCTCTTGCCTGCACCGATACACTGTAACGGAGCCTGATGCCTCTCTCCTGTACCGATACACTGTAACGGAGCCTGATGCCTCTCTCCTGTACCGATACACTGTAACGGAGCCTGATGCTTCTCTCCTGCACCGATACACTGTAACGGAGCCTGATGCCTCTCTCTCGCCTGCACCGATACACTGTAACGGAGCCTGATGCTTCTCTCTTGCCTGCTCCGATACACTGTAACGGAGCCTGATGCTTCTCTCCTGCACCGATACACTGTAACGGAGCCTGATGCCTCTCTCCTGCACCGATACACTGTAACGGAGCCTGATGCCTCTCTCTTGCCTGCACCGATACACTGTAACGGAGCCTGATGCCTCTCTCTTGCCTGCACCGATACACTGTAACGGAGCCTGATGCCTCTCTCTTGCCTGCACCGATACACTGTAACGGAGCCTGATGCCTCTCTCTTGCCTGCACCGATACACTGTAACGGAGCCTGATGCCTCTCTCTTGCCTGCACCGATACACTGTAACGGAGCCTGATGCCTCTCTCCTGTACCGATACACTGTAACGGAGCCTGATGCCTCTCTCCTGTACCGATACACTGTAACGGAGCCTGATGCCTCTCTCCTGTACCGATACACTGTAACGGAGCCTGATGCCTCTCTCTTGCCTGCACCGATACACTGTAACGGAGCCTGATGCCTCTCTCCTGCACCGATACACTGTAACGCACGCTAATGCTCTCACACCTCTCGCCTGCACGGTTACTCGGTGTTTCAGCTATCAGGGTTAGTCTTTTCGGAGACTGCAGAGGGGACATCCCCGGGGGGCGAGGCCGTATACTGGGGGCCCCATGTGAATTGTAAGGCTGTGCGCTTACACGTGACGCTCGTCTTCATTGGCCGCTGCTCTCATCTCACATCATCTCATTCCTTTCATTGTAGAGACTCTGGATGTGTCATCTGCCCTGGGACCACCCTGAGGACCCCCATAGGGAGGTGCACCCCGCCACCATCTGACTGTGATGGCCCAGTGGGCTCTTGGACCTTCTGTCCCATCTCTGTGGGCTTCCTGTGCATAGTGTCTGTGCCCCACCTGTACCCTTCTGTCTCTGTGCACCAGTCCGGCCTTCCTGTTGACGTCTGCCACTGCACCATGGGGTTCAACGATCAAGCCGACTGCATGCCCTCACCCTGCCCACCACATTGTGTGCTGTTCCCCACCACATCCCACCCGGCGGCCTAATGACCTGGAGTACATGCCGCCGCCACCTCTGCTCATTCTGACCTCCACAGCACCGCCGACTGCCCGATGTACCGCGAGTGTTCACCATAATGTCTGTAACAACCGGTGTCCTTAATTGTGCAAAGTGTTAGAGACTGGAGAGCAATGACCCTAACTCATCTAACAAGGAGGCGACATCTGAAAGCACCCTCCACCGGGGGGCGCTGTACTAACACTAACCAAAACTGTATATACAAGGATTTGTTACGGTGGAGCCACATTCTGCCTTTCAGTGCAAACATTCAAGTAAACTGATATGAAGTACAAAACTGTGTCAGCGTCTCGCTGCGTGTAATGAGGGACGGAGACCGAATAGACGGGTGAGGGGAACACGGGGGCTTACCTGTATCCTGCGAGGGCTCCATACACTGAGGGGCTCCATACACTGAGGGTCTCCACTGAAGTCCTAAACAATGGCGGTGGTGATGTGTGTGATACACTTTGTATGTGATAGTGGAGGGCGGTGGTGATGTGTGATACACGGTGTATATGATAGTGGAGGATGGTGGTGATGTGTGTGATACACTGTGTATGTGATAGTGGAGGGCGGTGGTGATGTGTGTGATACACGGTGTATGTGATAGTGGAGGGCGGTGGTGATGTGTGTGTGATACACGGTGTGTGTGTGATAGTGGAGAGCGGTGGTGATGTGAGTGATACACGGTGTATGTGATAGTGGAGGGCGGTGGTGATGTGTGTGATACACGGTGTGTGTGATAGTGGAGGGCGGTGGTGATGTGTGTGATACACGGTGTGTGATAGTGGAGGGCGGTGGTGATGTGTGTGATACACTGTGTATGTGATAGTGGAGGGCGGTGGTGATGTGTGTGATACACGGTGTATGTGATAGTGGAGGGCGGTGGTGATGTGTGTGTGATACACTGTGTGTGTGATAGTGGAGGGCGGTGGTGATGTGTGTGATACACGGTGTGTGTGATAGTGGAGGGCGGTGGTGATGTGTGTGTGATACACGGTGTGTGTGATAGTGGAGGGCGGTGGTGATGTGTGTGATACACGGTGTGTGTGATAGTGGAGGGCGGTGGTGATGTGTGTGATACACGGTGTATGTGATAGTGGAGGGCGGTGGTGATGTGTGTGATACACGGTGTATGTGATAGTGGAGGGCGGTGGTGATGTGTGTGATACACGGTGTATGTGATAGTGGAGGGCGGTGGTGATGTGTGTGATACACGGTGTGTGTGATAGTGGAGGGCGGTGGTGATGTGTGTGATACACGGTGTGTGTGATAGTGGAGGGCGGTGGTGATGTGTGTGATACACGGTGTATGTGATAGTGGAGGGCGGTGGTGATGTGTGTGATACACGGTGTGTGTGTGATAGTGGAGGGCGGTGGTGATGTGTGTGATACACTGTGTGTGTGATAGTGGAGGGTGGTGGTGATGTGTGTGTGATACACGGTGTATGTGATAGTGGAGGGCGGTGGTGATGTGTGTGTGATACACGGTGTATGTGATAGTGGAGGGCGGTGGTGATGTGTGTGTGTGTGATACACGGTGTGTGTGATAGTGGAGGGCGGTGGTGATGTGTGTGTGATACACGGTGTATGTGATAGTGGAGGGCGGTGGTGATGTGTGTGTGTGTGATACACGGTGTGTGTGATAGTGGAGGGCGGTGGTGATGTGTGTGTGATACACGGTGTGTGTGATAGTGGAGGGCGGTGGTGATGTGTGTGTGATACATGGTGTATGTGATAGTGGAGGGCGGTGGTGATGTGTGTGTGATACACGGTGTATGTGATAGTGGAGGGCGGTGGTGATGTGTGTGTGATACACGGTGTATGTGATAGTGGAGGGCGGTGGTGATGTGTGTGTGTGATACACGGTGTATGTGATAGTGGAGGGCGGTAGTGATGTGTGTGATACACGGTGTATGTGATAGTGGAGGGCGGTGGTGATGTGTGTGATACACGGTGTGTGTGATAGTGGAGGGCGGTGGTGATATGTGTGTGATACACGGTGTATGTGATAGTGGAGGGCGGTGGTGATGTGTGTGTGATACACGGTGTATGTGATCGTGGAGGGCGGTGGTGATGTGTGTGTGATACACGGTGTATGTGATAGTGGAGGGCGGTGGTGATGTGTGATACACGGTGTATGTGATAGTGGAGGGCGGTGGTGATGTGTGTGTGATACACGGTGTGTGTGATAGTGGAGGGCGGTGGTGATGTGTGTGTGATACACGGTGTATGTGATAGTGGAGGGCGGTGGTGATGTGTGTGAGATATACGGTGTGTGTGATAGTGGAGGGCGGTGGTGATCTGTGTGAGATATACGGTGTGTGTGATAGTGGAGGGCGGTGGTGATGTGTGTGATACACGGTGTATGTGATAGTGGAGGGCGGTGGTGATGTGTGTGTGATACACGGTGTATGTGATAGTGGAGGGCGGTGGTGATGTGTGTGTGATACACGGTGTGTGTGATAGTGGAGGGCGGTGGTGATGTGTGTGTGATACACGGTGTATGTGATAGTGGAGGGCGGTAGTGATGTGTGTGATACACGGTGTATGTGATAGTGGAGGGCGGTGGTGATGTGTGTGATACACGGTGTGTGTGATAGTGGAGGGCGGTGGTGATGTGTGATACACGGTGTATGTGATAGTGGAGGGCGGTGGTGATGTGTGTGTGATACACGGTGTGTGTTATAGTGGAGGGCGGTGGTGATGTGTGTGTGATACACGGTGTGTGTGATAGTGGAGGGCGGTGGTGATGTGTGTGATACACGGTGTATGTGATGGAGGGCGGTGGTGATGTGTGTGATACACGGTGTGTGTGATAGTGGAGGGCGGTGGTGATGTGTGTGATACACGGTGTGTGTGATAGTGGAGGGCGGTGGTGATGTGTGTGATACACGGTGTGTGTGATAGTGGAGGGCGGTGGTGATGTGTGTGATACACGGTGTGTGTGATAGTGGAGGGCGGTGGTGATGTGTGTGATACACGGTGTGTGTGATAGTGGAGGGCGGTGGTGATGTGTGTGATACACGGTGTGTGTGATAGTGGAGGGCGGTGGTGATGTGTGTGATACACGGTGTGTGTGATAGTGGAGGGCGGTGGTGATGTGTGTGATACACGGTGTATGTGATAGTGGAGGGCGGTGGTGATGTGTGTGTGTGTGTGATACACGGTGTGTGTGATAGTGGAGGGCGGTGGTGATGTGTGTGTGATACACGGTGTATGTGATAGTGGAGGGCGGTGGTGATGTGTGTGTGATACACGGTGTGTGTGATAGTGGAGGGCGGTGGTGATGTGTGTGATACACGGTGTGTGTGATAGTGGAGGGCGGTGGTGATGTGTGTGATACACGGTGTATGTGATAGTGGAGGGCGGTGGTGATGTGTGTGATACACGGTGTATGTCATAGTGGAGGGCGGTAGTGATGTGTGTGTGATACACTGTGTGTGTGATAGTGGAGGGCGGTGGTGATGTGTGTGTGATACACGGTGTGTGTGATAGTGGAGGGCGGTGGTGATGTGTGTGTGATACACGGTGTGTGTGTGATAGTGGAGAGCGGTGGTGATGTGTGTGATACACGGTGTGTGTGATAGTGGAGGGCGGTGGTGATGTGTGTGATACACGGTGTGTGATAGTGGAGGGCGGTGGTGATATGTGTGTGTGATACACTGTGTATGTGATAGTGGAGGGCAGTGGTGATGTGTGTGTGATACACGGTGTATGTGATAGTGGAGGGCGGTGGTGATGTGTGTGTGATACACGGTGTGTGTGTGATAGTGGAGAGCGGTGGTGATGTGTGTGATACACGGTGTGTGTGATAGTGGAGGGCGGTGGTGATGTGTGTGATACACGGTGTGTGATAGTGGAGGGCGGTAGTGATGTGTGTGTGATACACTGTGTGTGTGATAGTGGAGGGCGGTGGTGATGTGTGTGTGATACACGGTGTGTGTGATAGTGGAGGGCAGTGGTGATGTGTGTGTGATACACTGTGTATGTGATAGTGGAGGGCGGTGGTGATGTGTGTGTGATACACTGTGTATGTGATAGTGGAGGGCAGTGGTGATGTGTGTGTGATACACGGTGTATGTGATAGTGGAGGGCGGTGGTGATGTGTGTGTGATACACGGTGTGTGTGTGATAGTGGAGAGCGGTGGTGATGTGTGTGATACACGGTGTGTGTGATAGTGGAGGGCGGTGGTGATGTGTGTGATACACGGTGTGTGATAGTGGAGGGCGGTGGTGATGTGTGTGATACACTGTATGTGATAGTGGAGGGCGGTGGTGATGTGTGTGTGATACACGGTGTGTGTGTGATAGTGGAGGGCGGTGGTGATGTGTGTGATAAACGGTGTGTGATAGTGGAGGGCGGTGGTGATGTGTGTGATACACTGTGTATGTGATAGTGGAGGGCGGTGGTGATGTGTGTGATACACTGTGTGTGTGATAGTGGAGGGCGGTGGTGATGTGTGTGATACACTGTGTGTGTGATAGTGGAGGGCGGTGGTGATGTGTGTGAGACACGGTGTGTGTGATAGTGGAGGGCGGTGGTGATGTGTGTGATACACGGTGTGTGTGATAGTGGAGGGCGGTGGTGATGTGTGTGATACACGGTGTGTGTGATAGTGGAGGGCGGTGGTGATGTGTGTGATACACGGTGTATGTGATAGTGGAGGGCGGTGGTGATGTGTGTGATACACGGTGTATGTGATAGTGGAGGGCGGTGGTGATGTGTGTGATACACGGTGTGTGTGATAGTGGAGGGCGGTGGTGATGTGTGTGATACACGGTGTGTGTGATAGTGGAGGGCGGTGGTGATGTGTGTGATACACGGTGTGTGTGATAGTGGAGGGCGGTGGTGATGTGTGTGATACACGGTGTGTGTGATAGTGGAGGGCGGTGGTGATGTGTGTGATACACGGTGTATGTGATAGTGGAGGGCGGTGGTGATGTGTGTGTGTGATACACGGTGTATGTGATAGTGGAGGGCGGTGGTGATGTGTGTGATACACGGTGTATGTCATAGTGGAGGGCGGTAGTGATGTGTGTGTGATACACTGTGTGTGTGATAGTGGAGGGCAGTGGTGATGTGTGTGTGATACACGGTGTATGTGATAGTGGAGGGCGGTGGTGATGTGTGTGATACACGGTGTATGTGATAGTGGAGGGCGGTGGTGATGTGTGTGATACACGGTGTATGTGATAGTGGAGGGCGGTGGTGATGTGTGTGATACACGGTGTATGTCATAGTGGAGGGCGGTAGTGATGTGTGTGTGATACACTGTGTGTGTGATAGTGGAGGGCGGTGGTGATGTGTGTGTGATACACGGTGTGTGTGATAGTGGAGGGCAGTGGTGATGTGTGTGTGATACACTGTGTATGTGATAGTGGAGGGCGGTGGTGATGTGTGTGTGATACACTGTGTATGTGATAGTGGAGGGCAGTGGTGATGTGTGTGTGATACACGGTGTATGTGATAGTGGAGGGCGGTGGTGATGTGTGTGTGATACACGGTGTGTGTGTGATAGTGGAGAGCGGTGGTGATGTGTGTGATACACGGTGTGTGTGATAGTGGAGGGCGGTGGTGATGTGTGTGATACACGGTGTGTGATAGTGGAGGGCGGTGGTGATGTGTGTGATACACTGTATGTGATAGTGGAGGGCGGTAGTGATGTGTGTGTGATACACTGTGTGTGTGATAGTGGAGGGCAGTGGTGATGTGTGTGTGATACACGGTGTATGTGATAGTGGAGGGCGGTGGTGATGTGTGTGTGATACACGGTGTGTGTGTGATAGTGGAGGGCGGTGGTGATGTGTGTGATACACGGTGTGTGATAGTGGAGGGCGGTGGTGATGTGTGTGATACACTGTGTATGTGATAGTGGAGGGCGGTGGTGATGTGTGTGATACACTGTGTGTGTGATAGTGGAGGGCGGTGGTGATGTGTGTGATACACGGTGTGTGTGATAGTGGAGGGCGGTGGTGATGTGTGTGATACACGGTGTGTGTGATAGTGGAGGGCGGTGGTGATGTGTGTGATACACGGTGTATGTGATAGTGGAGGGCGGTGGTGATGTGTGTGATACACTGTGTGTGTGATAGTGGAGGGCGGTGGTGATGTGTGTGATACACGGTGTGTGTGATAGTGGAGGGCGGTGGTGATGTGTGTGATACACGGTGTGTGTGATAGTGGAGGGCGGTGGTGATGTGTGTGATACACGGTGTGTGTGATAGTGGAGGGCGGTGGTCATGTGTGTGATACACGGTGTGTGTGATAGTGGAGGGCGGTGGTGATGTGTGTGATACACGGTGTGTGTGATAGTGGAGGGCGGTGGTGATGTGTGTGATACACTGTGTGTGTGATAGTTGAGGGCGGTGGTGATGTGTGTGATACACGGTGTATGTCATAGTGGAGGGCGGTAGTGATGTGTGTGTGATACACTGTGTGTGTGATAGTTGAGGGCGGTGGTGATGTGTGTGATACACGGTGTGTGTGTGATAGTGGAGAGCGGTGGTGATGTGTGTGTGATACACTGTGTGTGTGATAGTGGAGGGCGGTGGTGATGTGTGTGATACACGGTGTATGTGATAGTGGAGGGCGGTGGTGATGTGTGTGATACACTGTATGTGATAGTGGAGGGCGGTGGTGATGTGTGTGATACACGGTGTATGTGATAGTGGAGGGCGGTAGTGATGTGTGTGTGATACACTGTGTGTGTGATAGTGGAGGGCAGTGGTGATGTGTGTGTGATACACGGTGTATGTGATAGTGGAGGGCGGTGGTGATGTGTGTGTGATACACGGTGTGTGTGTGATAGTGGAGGGCGGTGGTGATGTGTGTGATACACGGTGTGTGATAGTGGAGGGCGGTGGTGATGTGTGTGATACACTGTGTATGTGATAGTGGAGGGCGGTGGTGATGTGTGTGATACACTGTGTGTGTGATAGTGGAGGGCGGTGGTGATGTGTGTGATACACGGTGTGTGTGATAGTGGAGGGCGGTGGTGATGTGTGTGATACACGGTGTGTGTGATAGTGGAGGGCGGTGGTGATGTGTGTGATACACGGTGTATGTGATAGTGGAGGGCGGTGGTGATGTGTGTGATACACTGTGTATGTGATAGTGGAGGGCGGTGGTGATGTGTGTGATACACTGTGTGTGTGATAGTGGAGGGCGGTGGTGATGTGTGTGATACACGGTGTGTGTGATAGTGGAGGGCGGTGGTGATGTGTGTGATACACGGTGTGTGTGATAGTGGAGGGCGGTGGTGATGTGTGTGATACACGGTGTGTGTGATAGTGGAGGGCGGTGGTCATGTGTGTGATACACGGTGTGTGTGATAGTGGAGGGCGGTGGTGATGTGTGTGATACACGGTGTGTGTGATAGTGGAGGGCGGTGGTGATGTGTGTGATACACTGTGTGTGTGATAGTTGAGGGCGGTGGTGATGTGTGTGATACACGGTGTATGTCATAGTGGAGGGCGGTAGTGATGTGTGTGTGATACACTGTGTGTGTGATAGTTGAGGGCGGTGGTGATGTGTGTGATACACGGTGTATGTCATAGTGGAGGGCGGTAGTGATGTGTGTGTGATACACTGTGTGTGTGATAGTGGAGGGCAGTGGTGATGTGTGTGTGATACACGGTGTATGTGATAGTGGAGGGCGGTGGTGATGTGTGTGATACACGGTGTATGTGATAGTGGAGGGCGGTGGTGATGTGTGTGTGATACACGGTGTATGTGATCGTGGAGGGCGGTGGTGATGTGTGTGTGATACACGGTGTATGTGATAGTGGAGGGCGGTGGTGATGTGTGTGATACACGGTGTATGTGATAGTGGAGGGCGGTGGTGATGTGTGTGATACACGGTGTATGTCATAGTGGAGGGCGGTAGTGATGTGTGTGTGATACACTGTGTGTGTGATAGTGGAGGGCGGTGGTGATGTGTGTGTGATACACTGTGTATGTGATAGTGGAGGGCGGTGGTGATGTGTGTGTGATACACTGTGTATGTGATAGTGGAGGGCAGTGGTGATGTGTGTGTGATACACGGTGTATGTGATAGTGGAGGGCGGTGGTGATGTGTGTGTGATACACGGTGTGTGTGTGATAGTGGAGAGCGGTGGTGATGTGTGTGATACACGGTGTGTGTGATAGTGGAGGGCGGTGGTGATGTGTGTGATACACGGTGTGTGATAGTGGAGGGCGGTGGTGATGTGTGTGATACACTGTATGTGATAGTGGAGGGCGGTGGTGATGTGTGTGATACACGGTGTATGTCATAGTGGAGGGCGGTAGTGATGTGTGTGTGATACACTGTGTGTGTGATAGTGGAGGGCAGTGGTGATGTGTGTGTGATACACGGTGTATGTGATAGTGGAGGGCGGTGGTGATGTGTGTGTGATACACGGTGTGTGTGTGATAGTGGAGGGCGGTGTTGATGTGTGTGATACACGGTGTGTGATAGTGGAGGGCGGTGGTGATGTGTGTGATACACTGTGTATGTGATAGTGGAGGGCGGTGGTGATGTGTGTGATACACTGTGTGTGTGATAGTGGAGGGCGGTGGTGATGTGTGTGATACACTGTATGTGATAGTGGAGGGCGGTGGTGATGTGTGTGATACACGGTGTATGTCATAGTGGAGGGCGGTAGTGATGTGTGTGATACACGGTGTATGTCATAGTGGAGGGCGGTAGTGATGTGTGTGTGATACACTGTGTGTGTGATAGTGGAGGGCAGTGGTGATGTGTGTGTGATACACGGTGTGTGTGATAGTGGAGGGCGGTGGTGATGTGTGTGATACACTGTGTGTGATAGTTGAGGGCGGTGGTGATGTGTGTGATACACGGTGTATGTCATAGTGGAGGGCGGTAGTGATGTGTGTGTGATACACTGTGTGTGTGATAGTTGAGGGCGGTGGTGATGTGTGTGATACACGGTGTATGTCATAGTGGAGGGCGGTAGTGATGTGTGTGTTATACACTGTGTGTGTGATAGTGGAGGGCGGTGGTGATGTGTGTGATACACGGTGTATGTGATAGTGGAGGGCGGTGGTGATGTGTGTGATACACGGTGTATGTGATAGTGGAGGGCGGTGGTGATGTGTGTGTGATACACGATGTGTGTGTGATAGTGGAGGGCGGTGGTGATGTGTGTGATACACGGTGTGTGATAGTGGAGGGCGGTGGTGATGTGTGTGATACACTGTGTATGTGATAGTGGAGGGCGGTGGTGATGTGTGTGATACACTGTGTGTGTGATAGTGGAGGGCGGTGGTGATGTGTGTGATACACGGTGTGTGTGATAGTGGAGGGCGGTGGTGATGTGTGTGATACACGGTGTGTGTGATAGTGGAGGGCGGTGGTGATGTGTGTGATACACGGTGTATGTGATAGTGGAGGGCGGTGGTGATGTGTGTGATACACTGTGTATGTGATAGTGGAGGGCGGTGGTGATGTGTGTGATACACTGTGTGTGTGATAGTGGAGGGCGGTGGTGATGTGTGTGATACACGGTGTGTGTGATAGTGGAGGGCGGTGGTGATGTGTGTGATACACGGTGTGTGTGATAGTGGAGGGCGGTGGTGATGTGTGTGATACACGGTGTGTGTGATAGTGGAGGGCGGTGGTCATGTGTGTGATACACGGTGTGTGTGATAGTGGAGGGCGGTGGTGATGTGTGTGATACACGGTGTGTGTGATAGTGGAGGGCGGTGGTGATGTGTGTGATACACTGTGTGTGTGATAGTTGAGGGCGGTGGTGATGTGTGTGATACACGGTGTATGTCATAGTGGAGGGCGGTAGTGATGTGTGTGTGATACACTGTGTGTGTGATAGTTGAGGGCGGTGGTGATGTGTGTGATACACGGTGTATGTCATAGTGGAGGGCGGTAGTGATGTGTGTGTGATACACTGTGTGTGTGATAGTGGAGGGCGGTGGTGATGTGTGTGATACACGGTGTATGTGATAGTGGAGGGCGGTGGTGATGTGTGTGATACACGGTGTATGTCATAGTGGAGGGCGGTGGTGATGTGTGTGTGATACACGGTGTATGTGATAGTGGAGGGCGGTGGTGATGTGTGTGATACACGGTGTATGTCATAGTGGAGGGCGGTAGTGATGTGTGTGTGATACACTGTGTGTGTGATAGTGGAGGGCGGTGGTGATGTGTGTGATACACTGTGTGTGTGATAGTTGAGGGCGGTGGTGATGTGTGTGATACACGGTGTATGTCATAGTGGAGGGCGGTAGTGATGTGTGTGTGATACACTGTGTGTGTGATAGTTGAGGGCGGTGGTGATGTGTGTGATACACGGTGTATGTCATAGTGGAGGGCGGTAGTGATGTGTGTGTGATACACTGTGTGTGTGATAGTTGAGGGCGGTGGTGATGTGTGTGATACACGGTGTATGTCATAGTGGAGGGCGGTAGTGATGTGTGTGTGATACACTGTGTGTGTGATAGTGGAGGGCGGTGGTGATGTGTGTGATACACGGTGTATGTGATAGTGGAGGGCGGTGGTGATGTGTGTGATACACGGTGTATGTCATAGTGGAGGGCGGTGGTGATGTGTGTGTGATACACGGTGTATGTGATAGTGGAGGGCGGTGGTGATGTGTGTGATACACGGTGTATGTCATAGTGGAGGGCGGTAGTGATGTGTGTGTGATACACTGTGTGTGTGATAGTGGAGGGCAGTGGTGATGTGTGTGTGATACACGGTGTATGTGATAGTGGAGGGCGGTGGTGATGTGTGTGATACACGGTGTATGTGATAGTGGAGGGCGGTGGTGATGTGTGTGTGATACACGGTGTATGTGATCGTGGAGGGCGGTGGTGATGTGTGTGTGATACACGGTGTATGTGATAGTGGAGGGCGGTGGTGATGTGTGTGATACACGGTGTATGTGATAGTGGAGGGCGGTGGTGATGTGTGTGATACACGGTGTATGTCATAGTGGAGGGCGGTAGTGATGTGTGTGTGATACACTGTGTGTGTGATAGTGGAGGGCGGTGGTGATGTGTGTGTGATACACTGTGTATGTGATAGTGGAGGGCGGTGGTGATGTGTGTGTGATACACTGTGTATGTGATAGTGGAGGGCAGTGGTGATGTGTGTGTGATACACGGTGTATGTGATAGTGGAGGGCGGTGGTGATGTGTGTGTGATACACGGTGTGTGTGTGATAGTGGAGAGCGGTGGTGATGTGTGTGATACACGGTGTGTGTGATAGTGGAGGGCGGTGGTGATGTGTGTGATACACGGTGTGTGATAGTGGAGGGCGGTGGTGATGTGTGTGATACACTGTATGTGATAGTGGAGGGCGGTGGTGATGTGTGTGATACACGGTGTATGTCATAGTGGAGGGCGGTAGTGATGTGTGTGTGATACACTGTGTGTGTGATAGTGGAGGGCAGTGGTGATGTGTGTGTGATACACGGTGTATGTGATAGTGGAGGGCGGTGGTGATGTGTGTGTGATACACGGTGTGTGTGTGATAGTGGAGGGCGGTGGTGATGTGTGTGATACACTGTGTGTGTGATAGTGGAGGGCGGTGGTGATGTGTGTGATACACTGTATGTGATAGTGGAGGGCGGTGGTGATGTGTGTGATACACGGTGTATGTCATAGTGGAGGGCGGTAGTGATGTGTGTGTGATACACTGTGTGTGTGATAGTGGAGGGCAGTGGTGATGTGTGTGTGATACACGGTGTATGTGATAGTGGAGGGCGGTGGTGATGTGTGTGTGATACACGGTGTGTGTGTGATAGTGGAGGGCGGTGGTGATGTGTGTGATACACGGTGTGTGTGATAGTGGAGGGCGGTGGTGATGTGTGTGATACACTGTGTATGTGATAGTGGAGGGCGGTGGTGATGTGTGTGATACACTGTGTGTGTGATAGTGGAGGGCGGTGGTGATGTGTGTGATACACGGTGTGTGTGATAGTGGAGGGCGGTGGTGATGTGTGTGATACACGGTGTGTGTGATAGTGGAGGGCGGTGGTGATGTGTGTGATACACGGTGTATGTGATAGTGGAGGGCGGTGGTGATGTGTGTGATACACTGTGTATGTGATAGTGGAGGGCGGTGGTGATGTGTGTGATACACTGTGTGTGTGATAGTGGAGGGCGGTGGTGATGTGTGTGATACACTGTGTGTGTGATAGTGGAGGGCGGTGGTGATGTGTGTGATACACGGTGTGTGTGATAGTGGAGGGCGGTGGTGATGTGTGTGATACACTGTGTGTGTGATAGTTGAGGGCGGTGGTGATGTGTGTGATACACGGTGTATGTCATAGTGGAGGGCGGTAGTGATGTGTGTGTGATACACTGTGTGTGTGATAGTTGAGGGCGGTGGTGATGTGTGTGATACACGGTGTATGTCATAGTGGAGGGCGGTAGTGATGTGTGTGTGATACACTGTGTGTGTGATAGTGGAGGGCGGTGGTGATGTGTGTGATACACGGTGTATGTGATAGTGGAGGGCGGTGGTGATGTGTGTGATACACGGTGTATGTGATAGTGGAGGGCGGTGGTGATGTGTGTGATACACGGTGTGTGTGATAGTGGAGGGCGGTGGTGATGTGTGTGATACACTGTGTGTGTGATAGTTGAGGGCGGTGGTGATGTGTGTGATACACGGTGTATGTCATAGTGGAGGGCGGTAGTGATGTGTGTGTGATACACTGTGTGTGTGATAGTTGAGGGCGGTGGTGATGTGTGTGATACACGGTGTATGTCATAGTGGAGGGCGGTAGTGATGTGTGTGTGATACACTGTGTGTGTGATAGTGGAGGGCGGTGGTGATGTGTGTGATACACGGTGTATGTGATAGTGGAGGGCGGTGGTGATGTGTGTGATACACGGTGTATGTGATAGTGGAGGGCGGTGGTGATGTGTGTGTGATACACGATGTGTGTGTGATAGTGGAGGGCGGTGGTGATGTGTGTGATACACGATGTGTGTGTGATAGTGGAGGGCGGTGGTGATGTGTGTGATACACTGTGTGTGTGATAGTGGAGGGCGGTGGTGATGTGTGTGATACACGGTGTGTGTGTGATAGTGGAGGGCGGTGGTGATGTGTGTGATACACGGTGTATGTGATAGTAGAGGGCGGTAGTGATGTGTGTGATACACGGTGTATGTGATAGTGGAGGGCGGTGGTGATGTGTGTGATACACGGTGTGTGTGATAGTGGAGGGCGGTGGTGATGTGTGTGTGATACACGGTGTATGTGATAGTGGAGGGCGGTGGTGATGTGTGTGATACACGGTGTATGTGATAGTGGAGGGCGGTGGTGATGTGTGTGATACACGGTGTATGTGATAGTGGAGGGCGGTGGTGATGTGTGTGATACACGGTGTATGTGATAGTGGAGGGCGGTGGTGATGTGTGTGATACACGGTGTGTGTGATAGTGGAGGGCGGTGGTGATGTGTGTGATACACGGTGTATGTGATAGTAGAGGGCGGTAGTGATGTGTGTGATACACGGTGTGTGTGATAGTGGAGGGCGGTGGTGATGTGTGTGATACACGGTGTGTGTGATAATGGAGGGCGGTGGTGATGTGTGTGTGATACACGGTGTGTGTGATAGTGGAGGGCGGTGGTGATGTGTGTGATACACGGTGTATGTGATAGTGGAGGGCGGTGGTGATGTGTGTGTGATACATGGTGTATGTGATAGTGGAGGGCGGTGGTGATGTGTGTGATACACGGCGTGTGTGATAGTGGAGAGCGGTAGTGATGTGTGTGATACACGGTGTGTGTGATAGTGGAGGGCGGTGGTGATGTGTGTGATACACGGTGTGTGTGATAGTGGAGGGCGGTGGTGATGTGTGTGATACACGGTGTGTGTGATAGTGGAGGGCGGTGGTGATGTGTGTGATACACGGTGTGTGTGATAGTGGAGGGCGGTGGTGATGTGTGTGATACACGGTGTATGTGATAGTGGAGGGCGGTGGTGATGTGTGTGATACACGGTGTATGTGATAGTGGAGGGCGGTGGTGATGTGTGATACACGGTGTATGTGATAGTGGAGGGCGGTGGTGATGTGTGTGTGATACACGGTGTGTGTGACAGTGGAGGGCGGTGGTGATGTGTGTGTGATACACGGTGTATGTGATAGTGGAGGGCGGTGTAGACACAGGATTATTTACAGAAACACATGCCTATTTAGTAGTGACACGCAGAGTCACTGCCACCATCTTCAGACTCACCGCTGCCATCCACAATATGGGTTTTCATAACTACCACCCACAGATTGATCCACCATTCGCAGATTCACAACTGCCTGCTGCAATATGGGTTTTCACCTCGGCCCTCCGCAGACTCCCAGCCGCCATCCGCAGACTCCCAGCCGCCATCCGCAGACTCCCAGCCGCCATCCGCAGACTCCCAGCCGCCATCCGCAGACTCCCAGCCGCCATCCGCAGACTCCCAGCCGCCATCCGCAGACTCCCAGCCGCTTGCTGCAATATCTGTATTCACAGTCGTGTACCAAAATCCGCTTTCCATCACACTCTGTGTCCCCATAGTCAGACCCCATAATCTAGGCCGTGGCTCAGTCGTCAGCCTTTGGTAATATGGAGGTGCCCCCTGTAGTCTCTTGTGTCACCCCACACTTTTCTATCGGGGTTTTCGATATTTGGTTTCTCTGTAGCAGATCAGGCCCATATGTTGTCATCTAACAATCGCCCTCTTCATCCCAGATAGACTCTGGACAGTGCGCGTCACCCATTTTTCTATACGTTTATGGGCTCCATCCTATGTTGGGGAACGCTGATGCTAAACTGCTGCCCCAAAGATGGAATTCTCACATATAGAATGTCTACATTAACCCTTCACTGGAGATAAGGGGTGAAGCCTATAGATGCTCCACTATTTACATGATGGTTCTATCCTTAAGTTGCTGCATTCTGCACCTACAGTGTCATGAAAAAATATTCATACCCAGTGAATATTTCCACATTTTTTCTCATTACACCCACAAACGTAAATATAGATTCTTGTATTTCTGTGATACCAACACTAAGTACAGGTATTCGTCATGCGTAAAGGAAATATTTCAGAATTATTATTATTATATATTAAATTATTGAAATATTACATTGTATTCTCACTATTTTATAAATCTGATAATTGTGAGGTGCATTAATATTCAGCCCCTGTAGTCTTGACCAGTGGCCCCCAGAAGTCACAAAATTTGTACCTTTCCTCCTGGGTGATTTCTTCTCAGTATATCTACAGCTGTTCTGTGAAGACCTCAGAGGTTTGTGTGAGAACATCAGGGATCAACCATCAGGAAAACCAAGAGCCCACCTGACAGGTCAGGGATCAACCATCAGGAAAACCAAGAGCCCACCTGACAGGTCAGGGATCAACCATCAGGAAAACCAAGAGCCCACCTGACAGGTCAGGGATCAACCATCAGGAAAACCAAGGCGCACACGAGACAGGTCAGGAATCAAATATCAGGAAAACCAAGGCGCACACCAGACAGGTCAGCGATCAACCATGAGGAAACCAAGGAGCCCACCAGACAGGTCAAAGATTAAACATCAGAAAAACCACGGGACCAAACCAGACAGGTCAGAGAGATAAAGAGGAGAAGATGAAAGCAGAGTTAGGTTGTAAAAAATAGATCAAACTCAATCAATCAAAAATGGAATGATTACAGCACAACTGCAAACCTACAAGACATGGCCAACGACCGAAACTGACATCCCAAGAAGGAGAGCACTAATGAGAGAAAAGCAAGAGGGTCATAGTCACAGAGCCGCAGAGATCACAGCTCAGGGGGAGAATCTGTCCACAGGACGTGCAGAGATCACAGCTCCGGGGGAGAATCTGTCCACAGGACAAGCAGAGATCACAGCTCCGGGGGAGAATCTGTCCACAGGATGAGCAGAGATCACAGCTCCGGGGGAGAATCTGTCCACAGGACGAGCGGAGATCACAGCTCAGGCGGAGAATCTGTCCACAGGACGAGCGGAGATCACAGCTCAGGCGGAGAATCTGTCCACAGGACGAGCAGAGATCACAGCTCAGGCGGAGAATCTGTCCACAGGACAAGCAGAGATCACAGCTCCGGGGGAGAATCTGTCCACAGGACAAGCAGAGATCACAGCTCCGGGGGAGAATCTGTCCACAGGATGAGCAGAGATCACAGCTCCGGGGGAGAATCTGTCCACAGGACGAGCGGAGATCACAGCTCAGGCGGAGAATCTGTCCACAGGACGAGCGGAGATCACAGCTCAGGCGGAGAATCTGTCCACAGGACGAGCAGAGATCACAGCTCAGGCGGAGAATCTGTCCACAGGACGAGCAGAGATCACAGCTCAGGGGGGAGAACCTGGCCACAGGACGAGCAGAGATCACAGCTCAGGCGGAGAATCTGTCCACAGGACAAGCAGAGATCACAGCTCAGGGGGAGGATCTGTCCACAGGACGAGCAGAGATCACAGCTCAGGGGGGAGAACCTGGCCACAGGACGAGCAGAGATAGCAGCTCAGGGGGAGAATCTGTCCACAGGACGAGCAGAGATCACAGCTCAGGAGGAGAATCTGTCCACAGGACGAGCAGAGATCACAGCTCTGGGGGAGAATCTGTCCACAGGAAGAGCAGAGATCACAGCTCAGGAGGAGGATCTGTCCACAGGACGAGCAGAGATCACAGCTCAGGGGGGAGAACCTGGCCACAGGACGAGCAGAGATAGCAGCTCAGGGGGAGAATCTGTCCACAGGACGAGCAGAGATCACAGCTCTGGGGGAGAATCTGTCCACAGGACGAGCAGAGATCACAGCTCAGGAGGAGTACCTGTCCACAGGACGAGCAGAGATCACAGCTCAGGCGGAGAATCTGTCCACAGGACGAGCAGAGATCACAGCTCAGGAGGAGAATCTGTCCACAGGACGAGCAGAGATCACAGCTCTGGGGGAGAATCTGTCCACAGGACGAGCAGAGATCACAGCTCAGGAGGAGTACCTGTCCACAGGACGAGCAGAGATCACAGCTCAGGGGAGAATCTGTCCACAGGACGAGCAGAGATCACAGCTCAGGGGGAGAATCTGTCCACATGACGAGCAGAGATCACAGCTCTGGGGGAGAATCTGTCCACAGGACGAGCAGAGATCACAGCTCAGGAGGAGAATCTGTCCACAGGACGAGCAGAGATCACAGCTCCAGGGGAGAATCTGTCCACAGGACGAGCAGAGATCACAGCTCCGGGGAGAATCTGTCCACAGGACGACTATTAGGGTTTGCGCACATAAACATGTAACTTTGACTAGTGTTTTACGATGGTTTATACCATGGAGCAGTTCCAGTCATTGCTTTTTTTTCCTCATGTTGACTTGGTAAGTACAAAAGCGCAACATAATGTGAGTGGCAGCACAAATCGAGCGTAACGTCTATAAGTGCATGGAAATCATCGGCCTGCACTCCGATGTCATCCGAGTGCAATCCAATTTCCATGGAGATTTTGTTCTCCATCTTCTTCTCACCTCTCATGCGAGAGAATCGGATCACACTTAAGAGGGCTTTACACGCTGTAACATCGCTAGCGATGCCGAGCGTGATAGCACCTGCCCCCGTCGTACATGCGATATCTGGTGCTTGCTGCTGTAGCGAACATTATCGCTACGGCAGCGTCACACGAACATACCTGGTCGGCAACGTCGCGGTGACCGCCGAACTATCCCTCCTTCAAGAGGGAGGTGAATTCGGCGTCACCGCGACGTCACTAAGCGGCCAGCCAATAGAAGCGGAGGGGCGGAGTTGAGCGGGACATAACATCCCGCCCACCTCCTTCCTTCTGCATTGCCGGTGGACGCAGGTAAGGAGAGGTTCCTCGCTCCTGCGGGTTTACACACAGCGATGTGTGGAGCTGCAGGAACGAGGAACAACATCGCACCTGCAGCAGTAACGACATTATGGAAATGACCGACGTTACACAGATCAGCGATTTTTTACGCTTTTGCGCTCGTTCATCATCGCACCTAGGATTTACACATTGCGATGTCACTACCAGAGCCAGATGTGCGTCACGTGCGTAACGGCGTGACCCCGGCGATATATCGGTAGCGATGTCGCAACGTGTAAAGCCCACCTAAGTTGGCTCTCCAATCAGAGTATAATGTGAGTGTCATTACCATGATTAGACCCTATGGATGTGTGACTCCATGGTTGTCATAGACTCCACAAATCTGGCTTTTATGGGAAAATGGCAAAAAGAAAGACATTTTTGAAAACAAGAAAACATAAAAAGTTCTGTTTGCAAAAAGCCATTTAGGGGGCACAGCGAGCAGTGTATGAAGAAGAACTGGACTATATGCAAAATACTATGTGTGGTGAAAACTAAATATGCACATCACCCTGAGAACACCCTCCCCACCGTCACACATGGTGGAGGCAGCATCCTGCTATGGGGAGGCTTTTCTTCAGCAGGGGCAGGGAAGCTGGTCAGCGATGATGGGAAGATGGATGGAGCTAAATACAGAGCAATCCTGCAGGAAACCTGTTAGAGGCTGCAGAAGACGTGAGACCGGGGTAGGTTCACCTTCCAGCAGGACAACCACCCTCATCATCCTGCAGAGCCACAATGGAGGGTTCAGATCAGAGCATATTCCTGTGTGTGAGCGGCCGAGTCACAGTCCAGACCCAAATCCACCGAGAATCCGTGACAAGACGGGAAAATCACCGATCACAGACGTCTCCATCCAACCTCACCGAGCGAGAGGAGAGTAAAATGTCACCTCTAGATGAGCAAACAAAACTGGAGAGACCCCAAAAGACAGAGAAAGGGGGTCCTACAAAGTGCTGACTCCTGGGACTGAATACTAATGCAAGACAGAGGAAGGTGGTCCTACAAAGTGCTGACTCCAGGGACTGAATACTAATGCAAGACAGAGAAAGGTGGGCCTACAGAGTACTGACTCCAGGGGCTGAATACTAATGCAAGACAGAGAAAGGTGGGCCTACAGAGTACTGACTCCAGGGGCTGAATACTAATGCAACACAGAATGGTGGTCCTAAAATGCGCTGATTCAGGGAGGGGTGAATACTAATGTAACACAGAGAAAGGTGGTCCTACAATGTACTGATTACAGGGGCTGAATACAAATGCACATCATACTCCTCAGATTTTTATACATCATTAAATTAGAATATCATCAAAAAGTTAATTTCTTTTTGTAATTCAATGCAAAAAGGGAAACGCATATATTAGGAAGAGTCATTACACACAGAGGGATCTATTCCTATATATTATATAGAGTCATTACACACAGGGATCTATTCCTATATATTATATAGAGTCATTACACACAGAGGCATCTATTCCTATATATTATATAGAGTCATTACACACAGAGGGATCTATTCCTATATATTATATAGAGTCATTACACACAGAGGGATCTGTTCCTATATATTATATAGAGTCATTACACACAGAGGGATCTATTCCTGTATATTATATATAGTCATTACACACAGAGGGATCTATTCCTATATATTATATAGAGTCATTACACACAGAGGATCTGTTCCTATATATTATATAGAGTCATTACACACAGAGGGATCTATTCCTATATATTATATAGAGTCATTACACACAGAGGATCTGTTCCTAAATATTATATAGAGTCATTACACACAGAGGCATCTATTCCTATATATTATATAGAGTCATTACACACAGAGGGATCTATTCCTATATATTATATAGAATCATTACACACAGAGGGATCTGTTCCTATATATTATATAGAGTCATTACACACAGAGGGATCTATTTCACGTGTTTGTTTCTGGTAATGTTGATGATTATGGCTTACAGTCAATGAAAACTGAAAAGTCATTATCTCAGAAAATTAGAATAATTATCACAAAACAAAACACCTGCAAAGGCTTCCTAAGTGTTTAAAATGGTCCTTTAGTCTGGTTCAGTAGGCTACACAATCATGATGAAGGCTGCTGACTTGGCTGATGTTCCGAAGGCAGTCATTGACACACTCCACAAGGAGGGTAAGCCACAAAAGGTCATTGCTAAGTAAGCTGGCTGTTCACAGAGTGCTGTATCCAAGCATATCAATGGAGTGTTGAGTGGAAGGAAAAAGTGTGGTAGAAAAAGGTGCACAAGCAGCCTTGATAGGATTGTTAAGAAAAGGCCATTCAAAAATGTGGGGGAGATTCACAAGGAGTGGACTCTGCTGGAGTCAGTGCTTCAGGAGCCACCACACATAGACGTATCCAGGACATGGGCCACAAGTGTCGCATTCCTTGTGTCCAGCCACTCGTGACTAATAGACAGCGCCAGAAGCGTCTTACCTGGGCCAAGGAGAATAACAACTGGACTGTTCTCAGGGTCCGAGGTGCTGTCTTCAGAGGAAAGTAAATTTTGCATTTCATTTGGAAATCGCGGTCCCAGAGTCTGGAGAAGAGGAGGCCACAATCCAAGCTGCTGAGGTCTGGTGTGAAGTGTCCACAATCAGTGATGGTTTGGGCCATGTCATCTGCTGGTGCAGCTCCACTGTGTATTATCAAGACCAAAGTCAGCGCAGCGTCTACCAGGACATTGTACAGCTCTTCATGCTTCCCTCTGCCAACATGCTGTATGGAGATGGAAATGTCATTTTCCAGCAGAACTTGGCCTCTGTCCACACTGACAAAAGTACCAATACCTGGTTTACTAACCACAGTATCACTGGGCTTGATTGGCTGCAAACTCCCCTGACCTAAACCCCATAGAGAATCTATGAGACACTAGAGCCAACAATGCAGACAAGCTGAAGGCGGCTATCAAAGCAACCTGGGCTCCATAACACCTCAGCAGTGCCACAGGCTGATCACCTCCTGCCACATTGATGCAGGAATTCATCCAAAAGGAGCCGCAACCAAGTATTGAGGCATTTACTGCACAGACTTTTCAGAAGGCGCCGACATTTCTGAATGTAACATCAGTTTTTTCAGTTGATCTTATTTAATATTCTAATTTTCTGAGATAATGACTTCAACAATCAATCATCAACAGTAACAGAAATAATCACGTGAAATAGATCCCTCTGTGTGTAATGACTCTATATAATATATAGGAATAGATCCCTCTGTGTGTAATGACTCTATATAATATATAGGAATAGATCCCTCTCTGTGTAAAGACTCTATACAGTGTGTCCACCCATATCCTGTCCACTGCCATTAACTTTAGAACGGCGGCAGCTATGGGCATAGAAGTGGTGTCTAGGTATAGTAAAGTAGCCATGCGCTACGCAATGAAACCACCTATAGCACCACCTGGTGGAAAACAACGGCGTTAGCATTTTTATCTTAAAAACTGAACGAGACAGAGAAAAAAAGTGAATTACAAAGTTTTGGGCCTCATCAATTCAATACGAATCCACACCTTGCACAGAAATGCTGTGATAGGAAACCCATGGCCCCCCAAACATTGAATGCTGGTCACGGATATGACGCTCATTAGTGTCCCCCGTCAGCTGCAATGCACATCTGGCCTCTGCACAGCATACTGTATCTTGCTGCAATGCACATCTGGCCTCTGCACAGCATACTGTATCTGGCTGCAATGCACATCTGGGCTCTGCACAGCATACTGTATCTTGCTGCAATGCACATCTGCACTCTGCACAGCATACTGTATCTTGCTGCAATGCACATCTGGCCTCTGCACAGCATACTGTATCTTGCTGCAATGCACATCTGGCCTCTGCACAGCATACTGTATCTTGCTGCAATGCACATCTGGCCTCTGCACAGCATACTGTATCTGGCTGCAATGCACATCTGGCCTCTGCACAGCACACTGTATCTTGCTGTAATGCACATCTGGCCTCTGCACAGCATACTGTATCTGGCTGCAATGCACATCTGGCCTCTGCACAGCATACTGTATCTTGCTGCAATGCACATCTGGCCTCTGCACAGCATACTGTATCTTGCTGCAATGCACATCTGGCCTCTGCACAGCATACTGTATCTTGCTGCAATGCACATCTGGCCTCTGCACAGCACACTGTATCTTGCTGTAATGCACATCTGGCCTCTGCACAGCATACTGTATCTTGCTGCAATGCACATCTGGCCTCTGCACAGCATACTGTATCTTGCTGCAATGCACATCTGGCCTCTGCACAGCATACTGTATCTTGCTGCAATGCACATCTGGCCTCTGCACAGCACACTGTATCTTGCTGTAATGCACATCTGGCCTCTGCACAGCATACTGTATCTTGCTGCAATGCACATCTGGCCTCTGCACAGCATACTGTATCTTGCTGCAATGCACATCTGGCCTCTGCACAGCATACTGTATCTTGCTGCAATGCACATCTGGCCTCTGCACAGCATGCTGTATCTGGCTGCAATGCACATCTGGCCTCTGCACAGCATACTGTATCTTGCTGCAATGCACATCTGGCCTCTGCACAGCATACTGTATCTTGCTGCAATGCACATCTGGCCTCTGCACAGCACACTGTATCTTGCTGTAATGCACATCTGGCCTCTGCACAGCATACTGTATCTGGCTGCAATGCACATCTGGCCTCTGCACAGCATACTGTATCTTGCTGCAATGCACATCTGGCCTCTGCACAGCATACTGTATCTTGCTGCAATGCACATCTGGCCTCTGCACAGCATACTGTATCTTGCTGCAATGCACATCTGGCCTCTGCACAGCATACTGTATCTTGCTGCAATGCACGTCTGGCCTCTGCACAGCATACTGTATCTTGCTGCAATGCACATCTGGCCTCTGCACAGCATACTGTATCTTGCTGCAATGCACATCTGGCCTCTGCACAGCATACTCTATCTTGCTGCAATGCACATCTGGCCTCTGCACAGCATACTGTATCTGGCTGCAATGCACATCTGGCCTCTGCACAGCATACTGTATCTTGCTGCAATGCACATCTGGCCTCTGCACAGCATACTGTATCTTGCTGCAATGCATGTCTGGCCTCTGCACAGCATACTGTATCTTGCTGCAATGCACATCTGGCCTCTGCACAGCATACTGTATCTTGCTGCAATGCACATCTGGCCTCTGCACAGCATACTCTATCTTGCTGCAATGCACATCTGGCCTCTGCACAGCATACTGTATCTGGCTGCAATGCACATCTGGCCTCTGCACAACATACTGTATCTTGCTGCAATGCACATCTGGCCTCTGCACAGCATACTGTATCTGGCTGCAATGCACCTCTGGCCTCTGCACAGCATACTGTATCTTTCTGCAATGCACATCTGGCCTCTGCACAGCATACTGTATCTGGCTGCAATGCACATCTGGCCTCTGCACAGCATACTGTATCTGGCTGCAATGCACATCTGGCCTCTGCACAGCATACTGTATCTTGCTGCAATGCACATCTGGGCTCTGCACAGCATACTGTATCTGGCAGCAATGCACATCTGGCCTCTGCACAGCATACTGTATCTTGCTGCAATGCACATCTGGCCTCTGCACAGCATACTGTATCTGGCTGCAATGCACATTTGGCCTCTGCACAGCATACTGTATCTGGCTGCAATGCACATCTGGGCTCTGCACAGCATACTGTATCTTGCTGCAATGCACATCTGGCTTCTGCACAGCATACTGTATCTTGCTGCAATGCACATCTGGCCTCTGCACAGCATACTGTATCTTGCTGCGATGCACATTTGGCCTCTGCACAGCATACTGTATCTGGCTGCAATGCACATCTGGACTCTGCACAGCATACTGTATCTTGCTGCGATGCACATTTGGCCTCTGCACAGCATACTGTATCTTGCTGCAATGCACATCTGGCCTCTGCACAGCATACTGTATCTTGCTGCAATGCACATCTGGCCTCTGCACAGCATACTGTATCTGGCTGCAATGCACATTTGGCCTCTGCACAGCATACTGTATCTGGCTGCAATGCACGTCTGGCCTCTGCACAGCATACTGTATCTTGCTGCAATGCACATCTGGACTCTGCACAGCATACTGTATCTTGCTGCAATGCACATCTGGACTCTGCACAGCATACTGTATCTTGCTGCAATGCACATCTGGCCTCTGCACAGCATACTGTATCTTGCTGCAATGCACATCTGGCCTCTGCACAGCATACTGTATCTGGCTGCAATGCACATCTGGCCTCTGCACAGCATACTGTATCTTGCTGCAATGTACATCTGGCCTCTGCACAGCATACTGTATCTGGCTGCAATGCACATCTGGCCTCTGCACAGCATACTGTATCTTGCTGCAATGCACATCTGGCCTCTGCACAGCATACTGTATATTGCTGCAATGCACATCTGGGCTCTGCACAGCATACTGTATCTGGCTGCAATGCACATCTGGGCTCTGCACAGCATACTGTATCTGGCTGCAATGCACATCTGGCCTCTGCACAGCATACTGTATCTTGCTGCAATGTACATCTGGCCTCTGCACAGCATACTGTATCTTGCTGCAATGCACATCTGGCCTCTGCACAGCATACTGTATCTTGCTGCAATGCACATCTGGACTCTGCACAGCATACTGTATCTGGCTGCAATGCACATCTGGGCTCTGCACAGCATACTGTATCTGGCTGCAATGCACATCTGGCCTCTGCACAGCATACTGTATCTTGCTGCAATGTACATCTGGCCTCTGCACAGCATACTGTATGTTGCTGCAATGTACATCTGGCCTCTGCACAGCATACTGTATCTTGCTGCAATGCACATCTGGACTCTGCACAGCATACTGTATCTGGCTGCAATGCACATCTGGGCTCTGCACAGCATATTGTATCTTGCTGCAATGCACATCTGGCCTCTGCACAGCATACTGTATCTGGCTGCAATGCACATCTGGGCTCTGCACAGCATACTGTATCTTGCTGCAATGCACATCTGGCCTCTGCACAGCATACTGTATCTGGCTGCAATGCACATCTGGGCTCTGCACAGCATACTGTATCTGGCTGCAATGCACATCTGGGCTCTGCACAGCATACTGTATCTGGCTGCAATGCACATCTGGCCTCTGCACCGCATACTGTATCTGGCTGCAATGCACATCTGGCCTCTGCACAGCATACTGTATCTTGCTGTAATGCACATCTGGACTCTGCACAGCATACTGTATCTTGCTGCAATGCACATCTGGACTCTGCACAGCATACTGTATCTGGCTGCAATGCACATCTGCACTCTGCACAGCATACTGTATCTTGCTGCAATGCACATCTGGCCTCTGCACAGCATACTGTATCTTGCTGCAATGCACATCTGGGCTCTGCACAGCATACTGTATCTTGCTGCAATGCACATCTGGACTCTGCACAGCATACTGTATCTTGCTGCAATGCACATCTGGCCTCTGCACAGCATACTGTATCTTGCTGCAATGCACATCTGGGCTCTGCACAGCATACTGTATCTGGCTGCAATGCACATCTGGGCTCTGCACAGCATACTGTATCTGGCTGCAATGCACATCTGGGCTCTGCACAGCATACTGTATCTTGCTGCAATGCACATCTGGGCTCTGCACAGCATACTGTATCTGGCTGCAATGCACATCTGGCCTCTGCACAGCATACTGTATCTTGCTGCAATGCACATCTGGCCTCTGCACAGCATACTGTATCTTGCTGCAATGCACATCTGGGCTCTGCACAGCATACTGTATCTTGCTGCAATGCACATCTGGGCTCTGCACAGCATACTGTATCTGGCTGCAATGCACATCTGGCCTCTGCACAGCATACTGTATCTTGCTGCAATGCACATCTGGGCTCTGCACAGCATACTGTATCTTGCTGCAATGCACATCTGGCCTCTGCACAGCATACTGTATCTGGCTGCAATGCACATCTGGCCTCTGCACAGCATACTGTATCTTGCTGCAATGCACATCTGGCCTCTGCACAGCATACTGTATCTTGCTGCAATGCACATCTGGCCTCTGCACAGCATACTGTATCTTGCTGCAATGCACATCTGGCCTCTGCACAGCATACTGTATCTTGCTGCAATGCACATCTGGCCTCTGCACAGCATACTGTATCTGGCTGCAATGCACATCTGGACTCTGCACAGCATACTGTATCTTGCTGCACGCTGTGTAATATGGTGGGTGACACGTTTGCACATCTGTGATACGTGGTCGTGGTCCTGCAATGTTGGGGGAGGGGTCGCTGCTGTGTGATGTGACCTCACAGAAAGAAGTGCAATGGGGTGAGGTCAGGTGACTTGTAGGAGGTCTCCATGAGGTATCGCTTCACGTCCGCAGCCTTGTGAGGTTTACACCTTCTAATCACAGCATTTCTGTGCAAGGTGTGGACTCGTATTGAATTGATGACGCCCAAAACTTTGTAATTCACTTTTTTTCTCTCTCGTTCCATTTTCGAGATAAAAATGCTAACTCCGTTGTTTTCCACCAGGTGGCGCTATAGGTGGTTTCATTGCGTAGTGCATGGCTACTTTACTATACCTAGACACCACTTCTATGCCTATAGCTGCCGCCGTTCTCAAGTTACCGTAATGGCGGTGTATACAAGATATGGGTGGACACACTGTATATAGGTGCGGTGTATACAGGATATGGGTGGACACGCTGTATATAGGTGCGGTGTATACAGGATATGGGTGGACACACTGTATATAGGTGCGGTGTATACAGGATACGGGCGGACACGCTGTATATAGGTGCGGTGTATACAGGATATGAGTGGACACACTGTATATAGGTGCAGTGTATACAGGATATGGGTGGACACGCTGTATATAGGTGCGGTGTATACATGATATGGGTGGACACACTGTATACAGGTGCGGTGTATACAGGATATGGGTGGACACGCTGTATATAGGTGCGGTGTATACAAGATATGGGTGGACACACTGTATATAGGTGCGGTGTATACAGGATATGGGTGGACACACTGTATATAGGTGCGGTGTATACAGGATATGGGTGGACACGCTGTATATAGGTGCGGTGTATACAGGATATGGGTGGACACACTGTATATAGGTGCGGTGTATACAGGATATGGGTGGACACACTGTATATAGGTGCGGTGTATACAGGATATGGGTGGACACACTGTATATAGGTGCGGTGTATACAGGATATGGGTGGACACGCTGTATATAGGTGCGGTGTATACAGGATATGGGTGGACACACTGTATATAGGTGCGGTGTATACAGGATATGGGTGGACACACTGTATATAGGTGCGGTGTATACAGGATATGGGTGGACACGCTGTATATAGGTGCGGTATATACAGGATATGGGTGGACACACTGTATATAGGTGCGGTGTATACAGGATATGGGTGGACACACTGTATATAGGTGCGGTGTATACAGGATATGGGTGGACACGCTGTATATAGGTGCGGTGTATACAGGATATGGGTGGACACACTGTATATAGGTGCGGTATATACAGGATATGGGTGGACACACTGTATATAGGTGCGGTGTATATACAGGATATGGGTGGACACACTGTATATAGGTGCAGTGTATACAGGATATGGGTGGACACGCTGTATATAGGTGCGGTGTATACAGGATATGGGTGGACACGCTGTATATAGGTGCGGTGTATACAGGATATGGGTGGACACACTGTATATAGGTGCGGTGTATATACAGGATATGGGTGGACACACTGTATATAGGTGCGGTGTATATACAGGATATGGGTGGACACACTGTATATAGGTGCGGTGTATATACAGGATATGGGTGGACACACTGTATATAGGTGCGGTGTATACAGAATATGGGTGGACACACTGTATATAGGTGCGGTGTATATACAGGATATGGGTGGACACACTGTATATAGGTGCGGTGTATACAGGATATGGGTGGACACGCTGTATATAGGTGCGGTGTATACAGGATATGGGTGGACACACTGTATATAGGTGCGGTGTATATAGGATATGGGTGGACACACTGTATATAGGTGCGGTGTATACAGGATATGGGTGGACACGCTGTATATAGGTGCGGTGTATATAGGATATGGGTGGACACGCTGTATATAGGTGCGGTGTATACAGGATATGGGTGGACACGCTGTATATAGGTGCGGTGTATACAGGATATGGGTGGACACGCTGTATATAGGTGCGGTGTATACAGGATATGGGTGGACACGCTGTATATAGGTGCGGTCTATATAGGATATGGGTGGACACACTGTATATAGGTGCGGTGTATACAGGATATGGGTGGACACACTGTATATAGGTGCGGTGTAGGCAGGATATGAGTGAACACTGTATATAGGTGCGGTGTATACAGGATATGGGTGGACACGCTGTATATAGGTGTGGTGTATACAGGATAGGGGTGGACACGCTGTATACAGGTGCAGTGTATACAGGATATGGGTGGACACACTGTATACAGGTGCGGTGTATACAGGATATGGGTGGACACACTGTATATAGGTGCGGTGTATACAGGATAGGGGTGGACACGCTGTATATAGGTGCGGTGTATACAGGATATGGGTGGACACACTGTATATAGGTGCGGTGTATACAGGATAGGGGTGGACACGCTGTATATAGGTGCGGTGTATACAGGATATGGGTGGACACACTGTATATATGTGCGGTGTATACAGGATATGGGTGGACACACTGTATGGAGGTGCGGTGTATACAGGATATGGGTGGACACACTGTATATAGGTGCGGTGTATACAGGATATGGGTGGACACACTGTATATAGGTGCGGTGTATACAGGATATGGGTGGACACACTGTATATAGGTGCGGTGTATACAGGATATGAGTGGACACACTGTATATAGGTGCGGTGTATACAGGATAGGGGTGGACACATTGTATATAGGTGCGGTGTATACAGGATATGGGTGGACACACTGTATATAGGTGCGGTGTATACAGGATATGGGTGGACACACTGTATATAGGTGCGGTGTATACAGGATATGGGGGGACACACTGTATATAGGTGCGGTGTATACAGGATATGGGGGGACACGCTGTATATAGGTGCGGTGTATACAGGATATGGGTGGACACACTGTATATAGGTGCGGTGTATACAGGATATGAGTGAACACTGTATATAGGTGCGGTGTATACAGGATATGGGTGGACACGCTGTATATAGGTGCGGTGTATACAGGATATGGGTGGACACGCTGTATATAGGTGCGGTGTATACAGGATATGGGTGGACACTCTGTATAGAGGTGCGGTGTATACAGGATATGGGTGGACACACTATATATTGGTGCGGTGTATACAGGATATGGGTGGACACACTATATATAGGTGCGGTGTATACAGGATATGGGTGGACACACTGTATATAGGTGCGGTGTATACAGGATATGGGTGGACACACTGTATATAGGTGCGGTGTATACAGGATATGAGTGGACACACTGTATATAGGTGCGGTGTATACAGGATAGGGGTGGACACACTGTATATAGGTGCGGTGTATACAGGATATGGGTGGACACGCTGTATATAGGTGCGGTGTATACAGGATATGGGTGGACACGCTGTATATAGGTGCGGTGTATACAGGATATGGGTGGACACACTGTATAGAGGTGCGGTGTATACAGGATATGGGTGGAGACACTATATATAGGTGCGGTGTATACAGGATATGGGTGGACACACTATATATAGGTGCGGTGTATACAGGATATGGGTGGACACACTGTATATAGGTGCGGTGTATACAGGATATGAGTGGACACACTGTATATAGGTGCGGTGTATACAGGATAGGGGTGGACACACTGTATATAGGTGCGGTGTATACAGGATATGGGTGGACACACTGTATATAGGTGCGGTGTATACAGGATATGGGTGGACACACTGTATATAGGTGCGGTGTATACAGGATATGGGTGGACACACTGTATATAGGTGCGGTGTATACAGGATATGGGTGGACACACTGTGTATAGGTGCGGTGTATACAGGATATGGGTGGACACACTGTATATATGTGCGGTGTATACAGGATATGGGTGGACACACTATATATAGGTGCGGTGTATACAGGATATGGGTGGACACATTGTATATAGGTGCGGTGTATACAGGATATGGGTGGACACGCTGTATATAGGTGCGGTGTATACAGGATATGGGTGGACACACTGTATATAGGTGCGGTGTATACAGGATATGGGTGGACACACTATATATAGGTGCGGTGTATACAGGATATGGGTGGACACACTATATATAGGTGCGGTGTATACAGGATATGGGTGGACACGCTGTATATAGGTGCGGTGTATACAGGATATGGGTGGACACACTGTATATAGGTGCGGTGTATACAGGATATGGGTGGACACACTGTATATAGGTGCGGTGTATACAGGATATGGGTGGACACACTGTATATAGGTGTGGTGTATACAGGATATGGGTGGACACACTGTATATTATATAGGAATAGATCCCTCTGTGTGTAATGACTCTATATAATATATAGGAATAGATCCCTCTGTGTGTAATGACTATATAATATATATAGGAATAGACCCCTCTGTGTGTAATGACTCTATATAATATATAGGAATAGATCCCTCTGTGTGTAATGACTCTATATAATATATAGGAATAGATCCCTCTGTGTGTAATGACTCTATATAATATATAGGAATAGATCCCTCTGTGTGTAATGACTATATAATATATATAGGAATAGACCCCTCTGTGTGTAATGACTCTATATAATATATAGG
This sequence comes from Anomaloglossus baeobatrachus, assembly GCF_048569485.1. NCBI lineage: Eukaryota > Metazoa > Chordata > Amphibia > Anura > Aromobatidae > Anomaloglossus > Anomaloglossus baeobatrachus. The sequence goes on along the minus strand of NC_134358.1, from coordinate 12,889,425 downwards.
AATAGATCCCTCTGTGTGTAATGACTATATAATATATAGGAATAGATCCCTCTGTGTGTAATGACTCTATATAATATATAGGAATAGATCCCACTGTGTGTAATGACTCTATATAATATATAGGAATAGATCCCTCTGTGTGTAATAACTCTATATAATATATAGGAATATATCCCTCTGTGTGTAATGACTCTATATAATATATAGGAATAGATCCCTCTGTGTGTAATGACTCTATATAATATATAGGAATAGATCCCTCTGTGTGTAATGACTCTATATAATATATAGGAATAGATCCCTCTGTGTGTAATGACTATATAATATATAGGAATAGATCCCTCTGTGTGTAATGACTCTATATAATATATAGGAATAGATCCCTCTGTGTGTAATGACTCTATATAATATATAGGAATAGATCCCTCTGTGTGTAATGACTCTATATAATATATAGGAATAGATCCCTCTGTGTGTAATGACTATAGAATATATAGGAATAGATCCCTCTGTGTGTAATGACTCTATATAATATATAGGAATAGATCCCTCTGTGTGTAATGACTCTATATAATATATAGGAATAGATCCCTCTGTGTGTAATGACTCTATATAATATATAGGAATAGATCCCTCTGTGTGTAATGAATATATAATATATAGGAATAGACCCCTCTGTGTGTAATGACTCTATATAATATATAGGAATAGATCCCTCTGTGTGTAATGACTATATAATATATAGGAATAGATCCCTCTGTGTGTAATGACTCCATATAATATATATGAATAGATCCCTCTGTGTGTAATGACTCTATATAATATATAGGAATAGATCCCTCTGTGTGTAATGACTATATAATATATAGGAATAGATCCCTCTGTGTGTAATGACTCTATATAATATATAGGAATAGATCCCTCTGTGTGTAATGACTCTACATAATATATAGGAATAGATCCCTCTGTGTGTAATGACTATATAATATATAGGAATAGATCCCTCTGTGTGTAATGACTCTATATAATATATAGGAATAGATCCCTCTGTGTGTAATGACTCTATATAATATATAGGAATAGATCCCTCTGTGTGTAATGACTATATAATATATAGGAATAGATCCCTCTGTGTGTAATGACTATATAATATATAGGAATAGATCCCTCTGTGTGTAATGACTCTATATAATATATAGGAATAGATCCCTCTGTGTGTAATGACTATATAATATATAGGAATAGATCCCTCTGTGTGTAATGACTATATAATATATAGGAATAGATCCCTCTGTGTGTAATGACTCTATATAATATATAGGAATAGATCCCTCTGTGTGTAATGACTCTACATAATATATAGGAATAGATCCCTCTGTGTGTAATGACTATATAATATATAGGAATAGATCCCTCTGTGTGTAATGACTCTATATAATATATAGGAATAGATCCCTCTGTGTGTAATGACTCTATATAATATATAGGAATAGATCCCTCTGTGTGTAATGACTATATAATATATAGGAATAGATCCCTCTGTGTGTAATGACTATATAATATATAGGAATAGATCCCTCTGTGTGTAATGACTATATAATATATAGGAATAGATCCCTCTGTGTGTAATGACTCTATATAATATATAGGAATAGATCCCTCTGTGTGTAATGACTCTATATAATATATAGGAATAGATCCCTCTGTGTGTAATGACTCTATATAATATATAGGAATAGATCCCTCTATGTGTAATGACTCTATATAATATATAATACATCGCGTTTTGTATTGAATTACTGAAATAAATTAACCTTTTGATGATATTCTAAGTTATTTCCTTGCACCTGTATAAATGGAAATGTAAAGAGCTCCTCGGAGTGTCCGAGTGGCGTCACTTGTCTCCTGCGACTCGCCATTAGGATCAGGGTGAGGACCATATGGAAGACAGGGTGGTGCTGGGAAACAGCCCACAACCTGCTCACACTGGCTCAACTCTGCTGGTCCGCGCCCCCCTGCAAAGTGGGACAGGAACATACATCTCATGGACGAGCGTGGTTTGTGTGCTCCCGCCTGCATACTTTCTTGTTTTATTTTTTAAAACAAAATATGTATCCCTGAAAGAAAATTTGGCAAGAATCCATCTGATGGCCCTTCAAAATGTATGAGTGAGGGCTGCCTGATGGCCCTCTTATAATTTGTATTGAGTGCCAACTGAGTTCCCCATCCTGAGCCCCTTCCTGGTAAATATGTCCTCCATCCTGATATATCTATATCTCCTTTCCTAGGCTCCTTTGTGGTATATATGTCCCAATCATGGCACCTTTCTGGTATATTTTTCCCCCATCCTGGGCCACTTCTTGGTATATATGTCCCCATCCTGGCACCTTTCTGGTATATATATCCTCCATCCTGGGCCCTTTTTTGGTATATATGTCCCCATCCTGGCACCTTTCTGGTATATATATCCTCCATCCTGGGCCCCTTTTTGGTATATATGTCCCCATCCTGGCACCTTTCTGGTATATATGTCCCCCATCCTGGGCCCCTTTCTGGTATATATCTTCCATCCTGGGCCCCTTCCTGCTATATATATATATGCCCATCGTGGCACCTTTCTGGTATATATGTCCCCCATCCTGGGCAACTTCCTGGTATATATGTGTCCATCCTGGCACCTTTCTAATATATATGTCCCCCATCCTGGACCCCTGCCTGGTATATATGTGCCCATCCTGGTACCTTTCTGGTATATATCTTCCATCCTGGGCCCCTTCCTGATTATATATATATATATATATATATATATATATATGCCCATCCTGGGCCACTTTCTGGTATATATGATTTCCATACTGCAGCTAATAAGTAAAAAAAAGCAAAAAATTATTCTACTCATCCACCCCCCTTCCTGTGTGGCATGGTGTCCCCTTCTGTAGCCGGCCCAGAGGCGGACAGCGGACATTGGTTTGCCTGTTATGATGATGCATGGCCTCACCCATATGTGCTGTCTGCGCCTGGCATAGTGATGTCCGCTGCCGGCCTGTATTTGGCTGGCGGTGTGTTCTGGTTCTTGCTGGCGTACTTGGGGGGTTGGTCGATAGATTTGTTGTGCCGCCATGCTTCTGCTACATACTGTATTTAGAGGATGTTCTCTCTATTACTCATCCTATCCTTAGTGTTTGATCTCTTGATCGGGTGATCGCTCTCCGCGGCCCGTACAATGCTTCATTCTGCCCCTTCACATTCTGGATTACTGTATGAAGAGCAGCTCTGGAGCACATAATGCACCAGGAAGGTCAACTTTTAGGTAGTGATCAGAGTTGCCATCTTAAGTTTTTCTTTTTTTTTCGGACACATAGTAACCAGGAGAAATCATTGTGATCGCTCCTCGTCTCCGGCTCGGACCACAGATACACAGCGGCCTCCATTAATATGTACAAAACCCACGCACCACATATACAGACAGTGGAGAAATGGCGCGGATGTAATGCTTTGCTTTGTTTCATTACAGTGTCCTCCAACGACTCCGCCGGCCACAGGCGAAAACGCGTCCACCGAAGAACAGAGGTAATAATCCCGACACGAAGAGCGGGGGCCGGGAGGGGAACATGGCGCACAGCTCTGCCGCCATCTACACATATGCTGTAATGTAGGATCAGCACCAAGGGGCCGTCACCATTACAGGTCGCCACGGCCGTCACCATTACAGGTCTCCATGGCCGTCACCATTACAGGTCTCCATGGCCGTCACCATTACAGGTCGCCACGGCCGTCACCATTACAGGTCGCCACGGCCCTCACCATTACAGGTCACCATGGCCCTCACCATTACAGGTCGCCATGGCCGTCACCATTACAGGTCACCATGGCCCTCACCATTGCAGGTCACCCTGGCCCTCACCATTTCAGGTCGCCATGGCCGTCACCATTACAGGTCACCCTGGCCGTCACCATTTCAGGTCGCCATGGCCGTCACCATTTCAGGTCGCCATGGCCATCACCATTTCAGGTCGCCTTGGCCGTCACCATTTCAGGTCCCCATGGCCGTCACCATTTCAGGTCGCCATGGCCGTCACCATTTCACATCGCCATGGCCGTCACCATTTCAGGTCCCCATGGCCGTCACCATTACAGGTCCCCATGGCCGTCACCATTACAGGTCTCCATGGCCGTCACCATTACAGGTCCCCATGGCCGTCAGCATTACAGGTCTCCATGGCCGTCACCATTACAGGTCCCCATGGCCGTCACCATTACAGGTCCCCATGGCCGTCACCATTACAGGTCACCCTGGCCGTCACCATTACAGGTCGCCATGGCCGTCACCATTACAGGTCGCCATGGCCGTCATCATTACAGGTCGCCATGGCCGTCACCATTACAGGTCTCCATGGCCGTCACCATGCAGGTCGCCCCGGCCGTCACCATTACAGGTCTCCATGGCGTCACCATTACAGGTCTCCATGGCCGTCACCATTACAGGTCACCATGGCCGTCACCATTTCAGGTCTCCATGGCCGTCACCATTTCAGGTCGCCAAGGCCGTCACCATTTCAGGTCGCCATGGCCGTCACCATTACAGGTCACCACGGCCGTCACCATTACAGGTCACCACGGCCGTCACCATTACAGGTCACCACGGCCGTCACCATTACAGGTCACCATGGCCGTCACTATTACAGGTCACCATGGCCGTCACCATTACAGGTCACCATGGCCGTCACCTTTACAGGTCACCACGGCCGTCACCATTACAGGTCGCCATGGCCGTCACCATTACAGGTCGCCATGGCCGTCACCATTACAGGTCACCATGGCCGTCACCATTACAGGTCACCACGGCCGTCACCATTACAGGTCACCATGGCCGTCACTATTACAGGTCACCATGGCCGTCACCATTACAGGTCACCATGGCCGTCACCTTTACAGGTCACCACGGCCGTCACCATTACAGGTCGCCATGGCCGTCACCATTACAGGTCGCCATGGCCGTCACCATTACAGGTCACCATTACAGGTCACCACGGCCGTCACTATTACAGGTCACCACGGCCGTCACCATTAGGCCATGTGCCCACAGGAGCTTTTTGCTGCGGAGTTTGCCGCGGAAAACCTGCGGATTTTTCTGGATTTTCCAGATAAATCCGCAGGTTCTAGCATGTACAGGCACTCCCCATGTTATCCTATGGGACATGGGGAGTGTCTGTGTCCACGCTGCGGAAAGTGCGGCTGCGGAATCTCCTGCGGAGATCCCTCAGCCGCACCTAACTGCATGTCAATTATTCATGCGGATTTACTTGCGGAGATCCCGGCTCTCCGCTATGGAGATAGAGGCCGGAACGTCCGCAGGTAAATCGCGTGAAACTCCGCATGTTTCCCGCAGCTATTCCGCTGGAAACTCGCAGCTAAAAATAGCTGCGGATGCCGGCGGGCAGCTGCGGGAAACATGCGGCCGTACCTGCGAATATATCCGCAGGTACGAGCGCCCGTGGGCACATGGCCTTACAGGTCGCCATGGCCGTCACCATTACAGGTCACCATGGCCGTCACCATTACAGGTCACCATGGCCGTCACCATTACAGGTCACCATGGCAGTTACTGTTGCCAAAGGCGGATATATCATTAGTGCAACCTGTGCCGCCCCATGCGCGCCCATTTCTACCTCCAAAGCAGGTGGAATTTTGCTGTATAATAAGATCTTGGACTGCAAAAGGCCCATATATTGTACTTGCACAGGAGCCTCTTCTGTCTGTGTCCACTAGTGTTGCTATGGGGGCGCAGTGGCTCTCACTGTTGCTACGAGTCACAATGGTTCTCACAACTGCTATGGAGCGCAGTGGCTCTCACCGTTGCTATGGAGCGTAGTTGCTCTCACCGTTGCTATAGAGCGCAGTGGCTCACACAGTTTCTATGGGGTACAGTGGCTCTCACCGTTGCTATGGAGCGCAGTGGCTCACACAGTTTCTATGGGGTACAGTGGCTCTCATAACTGCTATGGGGCACAGTGGCTCTCACAGTTGCTATGGAGCGCAGTGGCTCTCACATTTGCTATGGGTCACAGTGGCTCTCACAGTTGCTATGGAGCGCAGTGGCTCTCGCTGTTGCTATGGGTCACAGTGGCTCTCTCAGTTTCTGTCGGGCACAGTGGCTCTCACTGTTGCTATGGGGTACAGTGGCTCTCACAGTTGCTATGGGGTACAGTGGCTCTCACATTTGCTATGGGGTACAGTGGCTCTCACAGTTGCTATGGGGTACAGTGGCTCTCACAGTTGCTATGGGGTACAGTGGCTCTCACAGTTGCTATGGGGTACAGTGGCTCTCACAGTTGCTATGGGGTACAGTGGCTCTCACAGTTGCTATGGGGCGCAGTGGCTCTCACAGTTGCTATGGGGCACAGTGGCTCTCACAGTTGCTATGGGGTACAGTGGCTCTCACAGTTGCTATGGGGCGCAGTGGCTCTCACAGTTGCTATGGGGCGCAGTGGCTCTCACAGTTGCTATGGGGTACAGTGGCTCTCACAGTTGCTATGGGGTACAGTGGCTCTCACAGTTGCTATGGGGTACAGTGGCTCTCACAGTTGCTATGGGGCGCAGTGGCTCTCACAGTTGCTATGGGGTACAGTGGCTCTCACAGTTGCTATGGGGTACAGTGGCTCTCACAGTTGCTATGGGGTACAGTGGCTCTCACAGTTGCTATGGGGTACAGTGGCTCTCACAGTTGCTATGGGGGCGCAGTGGCTCTCACATTTGCTATGGGGCGCAGTGGCTCTCACATTTGCTATGGGGTACAGTGGCTCTCACATTTGATATGGGGCACAGTGGCTCTCACAGTTGCTATGGGGCACAGTGGCTCTCACAGTTGCTATGGGGTACAGTGGCTCTCACAGTTGCTATGGGGCACAGTGGCTCTCACAGTTGCTATGGGGGCGCAGTGGCTCTCACATTTGCTATGGGGCGCAGTGGCTCTCACTTTTGCTATGGGGCGCAGTGGCTCTCACAGTTGCTATGGGGTACAGTGGCTCTCACAGTTGCTATGGGGTACAGTGGCTCTCACATTTGCTATGGGGTACAGTGGCTCTCACAGTTGCTATGGGGTACAGTGGCTCTCACAGTTGCTATGGAGCACAGTGGCTCTCACAGTTGCTATGGGGCGCAGTGGCTCTCACAGTTGCTATGGGGCGCAGTGGCTCTCACAGTTGCTATGGGGTACAGTGGCTCTCACAGTTGCTATGGGGTACAGTGGCTCTCACATTTGCTATGGGGTGCAGTGGCTCTCACAGTTGCTATGGGGGCACAGGCTCTCACCGTTGCTATGGGGTACAGTGGCTCTCACATTTGCTATGGGGTACAGTGGCTCTCACAGTTGCTATGGGGTACAGTGGCTCTCACATTTGCTATGGGGTACAGTGGCTCTCACAGTTGCTATGGGGTACAGTGGCTCTCACATTTGCTATGGGGTACAGTGGCTCTCACAGTTGCTATGGGGCACAGTGGCTCTCACATTTGCTATGGGGCGCAGTGGCTCTCACAGTTGCTATGGGGCGCAGTGGCTCTCACAGTTGCTATGGGGCGCAGTGGCTCTCACATTTGCTATGGGGCGCAGTGGCTCTCACATTTGCTATGGGGCACAGTGGCTCTCACAGTTGCTATGGGGCGCAGTGGCTCTCACAGTTGCTATGGGGGCGCAGTGGCTCTCGCTGTTGCTATGGGGTACAGTGGCTCTCACATTTGCTATGGGGCGCAGTGGCTCTCACATTTGCTATGGGGCGCAGTGGCTCTCACATTTGCTATGGGGTACAGTGGCTCTCACATTTGCTATGGGGCGCAGTGGCTCTCACATTTGCTATGGGGGCGCAGTGGCTCTCGCTGTTGCTATGGGGTACAGTGGCTCTCTCAGTTTCTATGGGGCACAGTGGCTCTCGCTGTTGCTATGGGGCACAGTGGCTCTCACAGTTGCTATGGGGCGCAGTGGCTCTCACAGTTGCTATGGGGCGCAGTGGCTCTCACATTTGCTATGGGGCGCAGTGGCTCTCACATTTGCTATGGGGCACAGTGGCTCTCACATTTGCTATGGGGCACAGTGGCTCTCACAGTTGCTATGGGGCGCAGTGGCTCTCACATTTGCTATGGGGTACAGTGGCTCTCACATTTGCTATGGGGCACAGTGGCTCTCGCTGTTGCTATGGGGCACAGTGGCTCTCACAGTTGCTATGGGGCGCAGTGGCTCACACATTTGCTATGGGGCGCAGTGGCTCACACATTTGCTATGGGGCGCAGTGGCTCTCACATTTGCTATGGGGCGCAGTGGCTCTCACATTTGCTATGGGGTACAGTGGCTCTCACATTTGCTATGGGGCACAGTGGCTCTCACAGTTGCTATGGGGCGCAGTGGCTCTCACAGTTGCTATGGGGTACAGTGGCTCTCGCTGTTGCTATGGGGTACAGTGGCTCTCACAGTTGCTATGGGGTACAGTGGCTCACACAGTTGCTATGGGGCGCAGTGGCTCTCACAGTTGCTATGGGGCGCAGTGGCTCTCACATTTGCTATGGGGCGCAGTGGCTCTCACATTTGCTATGGGGTACAGTGGCTCTCACATTTGCTATGGGGCACAGTGGCTCTCACATTTGCTATGGGGCGCAGTGGCTCTCACATTTGCTATGGGGTACAGTGGCTCTCACAGTTGCTATGGGGTACAGTGGCTCTCACATTTGCTATGGGGCGCAGTGGCTCTCACATTTGCTATGGGGCGCAGTGGCTCTCACATTTGCTATGGGGTACAGTGGCTCTCACATTTGCTATGGGGCACAGTGGCTCTCACAGTTGCTATGGGGCGCAGTGGCTCTCACATTTGCTATGGGGTACAGTGGCTCTCACAGTTGCTATGGGGTACAGTGGCTCTCACATTTGCTATGGGGCGCAGTGGCTCTCACAGTTGCTATGGGGCACAGTGGCTCTCACAGTTGCTATGGGGCGCAGTGGCTCACACAGTTGCTATGGGGCGCAGTGGCTCTCACATTTGCTATGGGGCACAGTGGCTCTCACATTTGCTATGGGGCACAGTGGCTCTCACAGTTGCTATGGGGCACAGTGGCTCTCACAGTTGCTATGGGGCGCAGTGGCTCTCACAGTTGCTATGGGGCACAGTGGCTCTCACAGTTGCTATGGGGCGCAGTGGCTCACACAGTTGCTATGGGGCGCAGTGGCTCTCACATTTGCTATGGGGCACAGTGGCTCTCACATTTGCTATGGGGCACAGTGGCTCTCACATTTGCTATGGGGCGCAGTGGCTCTCACAGTTGCTATGGGGCACAGTGGCTCTCACAGTTGCTATGGGGCGCAGTGGCTCACACAGTTGCTATGGGGCGCAGTGGCTCTCACAGTTGCTATGGGGCACAGTGGCTCTCACAGTTGCTATGGGGCGCAGTGGCTCACACAGTTGCTATGGGGCGCAGTGGCTCTCACATTTGCTATGGGGTACAGTGGCTCTCACATTTGCTATGGGGTACAGTGGCTCTCACATTTGCTATGGGGGCGCAGTGGCTCTCACAGTTGCTATGGGGCGCAGTGGCTCTCACATTTGCTATGGGGTACAGTGGCTCTCACATTTGCTATGGGGCACAGTGGCTCTCACATTTGCTATGGGGCGCAGTGGCTCTCACAGTTGCTATGGGGTACAGTGGCTCTCACATTTGCTATGGGGTACAGTGGCTCTCACAGTTGCTATGGGGTACAGTGGCTCTCACATTTGCTATGGGGGCGCAGTGGCTCTCACATTTGCTATGGGGTACAGTGGCTCTCACATTTGCTATGGGGTACAGTGGCTCTCACAGTTGCTATGGGGGCGCAGTGGCTCTCACATTTGCTATGGGGTACAGTGGCTCTCACATTTGCTATGGGGTACAGTGGCTCTCACAGTTGCTATGGGGTACAGTGGCTCTCACAGTTGCTATGGGGCGCAGTGGCTCTCACAGTTGCTATGGGGCGCAGTGGCTCTCACAGTTGCTATGGGGCGCAGTGGCTCTCACATTTGCTATGGGGCGCAGTGGCTCTCACAGTTGCTATGGGGCACAGTGGCTCTCACATTTGCTATGGGGCACAGTGGCTCTCACAGTTGCTATGGGGGCGCAGTGGCTCTCACATTTGCTATGGGGTACAGTGGCTCTCACATTTGCTATGGGGTACAGTGGCTCTCACAGTTGCTATGGGGTACAGTGGCTCTCACAGTTGCTATGGGGCGCAGTGGCTCTCACATTTGCTATGGGGTACAGTGGCTCTCACAGTTGCTATGGGGTACAGTGGCTCTCACAGTTGCTATGGGGCGCAGTGGCTCTCATTGTTGCTATGGGGCGCAGTGGCTCTCACAGTTGCTATGGGGTACAGTGGCTCTCACAGTTGCTATGGGGTACAGTGGCTCTCACATTTGCTATGGGGTACAGTGGCTCTCACAGTTGCTATGGGGCGCAGTGGCTCTCACAGTTGCTATGGGGCGCAGTGGCTCTCACAGTTGCTATGGGGCGCAGTGGCTCTCACAGTTGCTATGGGGCGCAGTGGCTCTCACAGTTGCTATGGGGCGCAGTGGCTCTCACAGTTGCTATGGGGCGCAGTGGCTCTCACAGTTGCTATGGGGCGCAGTGGCTCTCACAGTTGCTATGGGGGCGCAGTGGCTCTCACATTTGCTATGGGGCGCAGTGGCTCTCACAGTTGCTATGGGGGCGCAGTGGCTCTCACAGTTGCTATGGGGCGCAGTAGCTCTCACCGTTGCTATGGAGCGCAGTGGCTCTCACAGTTGCTATGGGGCGCAGTGGCTCTCACAGTTGCTATGGGGGCGCAGTGGCTCTCACAGTTGCTATGGGGCGCAGTGGCTCTCACCGTTGCTATGGAGCGCAGTGGCTCTCACAGTTGCTATGGGGCGCAGTGGCTCTCACATTTGCTATGGGGCGCAGTGGCTCTCACCGTTGCTATGGAGCGCAGTGGCTCTCACTGTTGCTATGGAGCGCAGTGGCTCTCACTGTTGCTATGGGGCGCAGTGGCTCTCACCGTTGCTATGGGGCATAGAGACAGGGCCATTTGATCCGCGGTGACGTGGCAGCGGCTTCGTACAGTCAGGATGTTACAGATATATACATTTTTGCCTGGCGGCATTAGATCACGGTATGGTTTTGGATGTGCGGCCATGTCTTTCTGCAGCTATGGATGCCCCTTACCCCACTGATAGGACAGAGTATGCCTTACTTCAGGTCTCCTCACAATGACGGGCTCTGGGGTCATCGCTCCTGGCCGGGGACATCATGTGCGGCGGGCTTTTTGTTTTTGTCATATGTGCTAATGTCTCCACAGAAAAGAGATGACCCAAAGTGTGTTTATATAATACTGCCATACAGTGCTCAGCATTACATACACTACTGTGTATATAATACTGCCATACAGTACTCAGCATTACATACACTACTGTGTATATAATACTGCCATACAGTGCTCAGCATTACATACACTACTGTGTGTATAATACTGCCATACAGTGCTCAGCATTACATACACTACTGTGTATATAATACTGCCATACAGTACTCAGCATTACATACACTACTGTGTATATAATACTGCCATACAGTGCTCAGCATTACATACACTACTGTGTGTATAATACTGCCATACAGTGCTCAGCATTACATACACTACTGTGTGTATAATACTGCCATACAGTGCTCAGCATTACATACACTACTGTGTGTATAATACTGCCATACAGTGCTCAGCATTACATACACTACTGTGTGTATAATACTGCCATACAGTGCTCAGCATTACATACACTACTGTGTGTATAATACTGCCATACAGTGCTCAGCATGACATACACTACTGTGTATATAATACTGCCATACAGTGCTCAGCATTACATACACTACTGTGTATATAATACTGCCATACAGTACTCAGCATTACATACACTACTGTGTATATAATACTGCCATACAGTGCTCAGCATTACATACACTACTGTGTGTATAATACTGCCATACAGTGCTCAGCATTACATACACTACTGTGTATATAATACTGCCATACAGTGCTCAGCATTACATACACTACTGTGTGTATAATACTGCCATACAGTGCTCAGCATTACATACACTACTGTGTATATAATACTGCCATACAGTACTCAGCATTACATACACTACTGTGTATATAATACTGCCATACAGTGCTCAGCATTACATACACTACTGTGTGTATAATACTGCCATACAGTGCTCAGCATTACATACACTACTGTGTGTATAATACTGCCATACAGTGCTCAGCATTACATACACTACTGTGTGTATAATACTGCCATACAGTGCTCAGCATTACATACACTACTGTGTGTGTATAATACTGCCATACAGTGCTCAGCATTACATACACTACTGTGTGTATAATACTGCCATACAGTGCTCAGCATTACATACACTACTGTGTGTATAATACTGCCATACAGTGCTCAGCATTACATACACTACTGTGTGTATAATACTGCCATACAGTGCTCAGCATTACATACACTACTGTGTGTGTATAATACTGCCATACAGTGCTCAGCATTACATACACTACTGTGTGTATAATACTGCCATACAGTGCTCAGCATGACATACACTACTGTGTATATAATACTGCCATACAGTGCTCAGCATTACATACACTACTGTGTATATAATACTGCCATACAGTACTCAGCATTACATACACTACTGTGTATATAATACTGCCATACAGTGCTCAGCATTACATACACTACTGTGTGTATAATACTGCCATACAATGCTCAGCATTACATACACTACTGTGTGTATAATACTGCCATACAATGCTCAGCATTACATACATTACTGTGTGTATAATACTGCCATACAGTGCTCAGCATTACATACACTACTGTGTGTGTATAATACTGCCATACAGTGCTCAGCATTACATACATTACTGTATGTGTATAATACTGCCATACAGTGCTCAGCATTACATACACTACTGTGTGTGTGTATATATAATACTGCCATACAGTGCTCAGCATTACATACACTACTGTGTGTGTATAATACTGCCATACAGTGCTCAGCATTACATACACTACTGTGTGTATAATACTGCCATACAGTGCTCAGCATTACATACACTACTGTGTGTGTATACTACTGCCATACAGTGCTCAGCATTACATACACTACTGTGTGTGTATAATACTGCCATACAGTGCTCAGCATTGCATACACTACTGTGTGTGTATAATACTGCCATACATTGCTCAGCATTACATACACTACTGTGTGTGTGTGTGTATATATAATACTGCCATACAGTGCTCAGCATTACATACACTACTGTGTGTGTATAATACTGCCATACAGTGCTCAGCATTACATACACTACTGTGTGTGTATAATACTGCCATACAGTGCTCAGCATTACATACACTACTGTGTGTGTATAATACTGCCATATATTGCTCAGCATTACATACACTACTGTGTGTATAATACTGCCATACAGTGCTCAGAATTACATACACTACTGTGTGTGTTTGTATAATACTGCCATACAGTGCTCAGCATTACATACACTACTGTGTATGTATATTACTGCCATACAGTGCTCAGCATTACATACACTACTGTGTGTGTGTATAATACTGCCATACAGTGCTCAGAATTACATACACTACTGTGTGTGTATAATACTGCCATACAGTGCTCAGAATTACATACACTACTGTGTGTGTGTATATATAATACTGCCATACAGTGCTCAGCATTACATACACTACTGTGTGTATAATACTGCCATACAGTGCTCAGCATTACATACACTACTGTGTGTATAATACTGCCATACAGTGCTCAGCATTACACACAGGACCATGTGATGTTACCAGCAGCGGAGCGACCTCACGATCCATTATTCATCTGATTGGCCCATTTTTTCATATACAGTCGGAGTTTCTGGCATAAAGAGGTGACCGCCATATTATCATGCGATACACACAGGAGCCACAAGATGGCGGTATAACTGCAGCTTCCTGGACTCCTCTCTGCACAGTCTCAACAGGGCAGGAACTGGTGAAGTGAACTCCTAAAAGCCACTGTTTGGCCCCCATTTTATACAGTGACAGCCGCGGTGCGCCCCTCCAGCATTGTGCGACCATTGGGTGGCAGATTCCAGAGAGCAGCGCCTCCGCAGGGGAATAATAGCGGACGCCCCAGAGCAGAAGACACAGGCTGATAGGAAAACTGGCGGATTCTGGAGAGGATCGCAGCCGAGTCTGTGTCCTCTGCCAAATCTAAGCCTGAGATTCACAGCTCCAAGACATACAGCAAAACGACCCCGTACTCCACCGAATAAACCCGTCCAGGGCGCAGGGGACACAACCAGCAGTGACCGATCCTGGCCCTGACCGATAGAGACGTGATCACACAGCGGAGCCGGAGCAGTGACCGACCCTGACCGATAGAGACGTGATCACACAGCGGAGCCGGAGCAGTGACCGACCCTGACCGATAGAGACGTGATCACACAGCGGAGCCGGAGCAGTGACCGACCCTGACCGATAGAGACGTGATCACACAGCGGAGCCAGAGCAGTGACCGACCCTGACCGATAGAGACGTGATCACACAGCGGAGCCAGAGCAGTGACCGACCCTGACCGATAGAGACGTGATCACACAGCGGAGCCAGAGCAGTGACCGACCCTGACCGATAGAGACGTGATCACACAGCGGAGCCGGAGCAGTGACCGACCCTGACCGATAGAGACGTGATCACACAGCGGAGCCGGAGCAGTGACCGACCCTGACCGATAGAGACGTGATCACACAGCGGAGCCGGAGCAGTGACCGACCCTGACCGATAGAGACGTGATCACACAGCGGAGCCAGAGCAGTGACCGACCCTGACCGATAGAGACGTGATCACACAGCGGAGCCAGAGCAGTGACCGACCCTGACCGATAGAGACGTGATCACACAGCGGAGCCAGAGCAGTGACCGACCCTGACCGATAGAGACGTGATCACACAGCGGAGCCGGAGCAGTGACCGACCCTGACCGATAGAGACGTGATCACACAGCGGAGCCAGAGCAGTGACCGACCCTGACCGATAGAGACGTGATCACACAGCGGAGCCAGAGCAGTGACCGACCCTGACCGATAGAGACGTGATCACACAGCGGAGCCGGAGCAGTGACCGACCCTGACCGATAGAGACGTGATCACACAGCGGAGCCAGAGCAGTGACCGACCCTGACCGATAGAGATGTGATCACACAGCGGAGCCGGAGCAGTGACCGAGCCTGACCGATAGAGACGTGATCACACAGCGGAGCCAGAGCAGTGACCGACCCTGACCGATAGAGATGTGATCACACAGCGGAGCCGGAGCAGTGACCGAGCCTGACCGATAGAGACGTGATCACACAGCGGAGCCGGAGCAGTGACCGATCCTGGTCCTGACCGATAGAGACGTGATAACACAGCGGAGCCGGAGCAGTGACTGATCCTGGTCCTGACCGACAGAAACGTGATCACACAGCGGAGCCGGAGCAGTGACCGATCCTGGTCCTGACCGATAGAGACGCGATAACACAGCGGAGCCGGAGCAGTGACCGATCCTGACCCTGACCAATAGAGACGTGATAACACAGCGGAGCCAGAGCAGTGACCGATCCTGACCCTGACCGATAGAGACGTGATAACACAGCGGAGCCAGAGCAGTGACCGATCCTGGCCCTGACCAACGGAGACGTAATCACACAGCGGAGCTGGAGCAGTGACCGATCCTGACCCTGACCAATAGAGAAGTGATCACACAGTAGAGCTGGAGCAGAGACCGATCCTGATCCTGACCAATAGAGACGTGATCACACAGCGGAGCCGGAGCAGTGACCGATCCTGGCCCTGACCAATAGAGACGTGATAACACAGCGGAGCCGGAGCAGTGACCGATCCTGGCCCTGACCCATAGAGACGTGATAACACAGCGGAGCCAGAGCAGTGACCGATCCTGGCCCTGACCGATAGAGACATGATCACACAGTAGAGCCGGAGCAGTGACCGATCTTGGCCCTGACCAATAGAGACGTGATAACACAGCGGAGCCGGAGCAGTGACCGATCCTGGCCCTGACCAACGGAGACGCAATAACACAGCGGAGCCAGAGCAGTGACCGATCCTGACCCTGACCGATAGAGACGTGATAACACAGCGGAGCCAGAGCAGTGACCGATCCTGACCCTGACCAATAGAGACGTAATAACAAAGCGGAGCCAGAGCAGTGACCGACCCTGATCCTGACCAACGGAGACGCAATAACACAGCGGAGCCGGAGCAGTGACCGATCCTGACCCTGACCAACGGAGACGCAATAACACAGCGGAGCCGGAGCAGTGACCGATCCTGACCAATAGAGACGTGATAACACAGCGGAGCCAGAGCAGTGACCGATCCTGACCCTGACCAATAGAGACGTAATAACACAGCGGAGCCAGAGCAGTGACCGATCCTGGCCCTGACCAATAGAGACGTAATAACACAGCGGAGCCGGAGCAGTGACCGATCCTGACCCTGACCAATAGAGACGTGATAACACAGCGGAGCCAGAGCAGTGACCGATCCTGACCCTGACCAATAGAGACGTAATAACACAGCGGAGCCAGAGCAGTGACCGATCCTGGCCCTGACCAATAGAGACGTAATAACACAGCGGAGCCAGAGCAGTGACCGATCCTGACCCTGACCGATAGAGACGTAATAACACAGCGGAGCCAGAGCAGTGACCGATCCTGGCCCTGACCAACGGAGACGTGATCACACAGCGGAGCTGGAGCAGTGACCGATCCTGACCCTGACCAATAGAGAAGTGATCACACAGTAGAGCTGGAGCAGAGACCGATCCTAATCCTGACCAATAGAGACGTGATAACACAGCGGAGCCGGAGCAGTGACCGATCCTGGCCCTGACCAATAGAGACGTGATAACACAGCAGAGCCGGAGCAGTGACCGATCCTGGCCCTGACTGATAGAGACATGATCACACAGTAGAGCCGGAGCAGTGACCGATCCTGGCCCTGACCAATAGAGACGTGATAACACAGCAGAGCCGGAGCAGTGACCGATCCTGGCCCTGACTGATAGAGACATGATCACACAGTAGAGCCGGAGCAGTGACCGATCCTGGCCCTGACCAATAGAGACGTGATAACACAGCGGAGCCGGAGCAGTGACCGATCCTGGCCCTGACCAATAGAGACGTAATAACACAGCGGAGCCAGAGCAGTGACCGATCCTGACCCTGACCGATAGAGACGTAATAACACAGCGGAGCCAGAGCAGTGACCGATCCTGGCCCTGACCAATAGAGACGTAATAACACAGCGGAGCCAGAGCAGTGACCGATCCTGACCCTGACCGATAGAGACGTAATAACACAGCGGAGCCAGAGCAGTGACCGATCCTGGCCCTGACCAACGGAGACGTGATCACACAGCGGAGCTGGAGCAGTGACCGATCCTGACCCTGACCAATAGAGAAGTGATCACACAGTAGAGCTGGAGCAGAGACCGATCCTAATCCTGACCAATAGAGACGTGATAACACAGCGGAGCCGGAGCAGTGACCGATCCTGGCCCTGACCAATAGAGACGTGATAACACAGCAGAGCCGGAGCAGTGACCGATCCTGGCCCTGACTGATAGAGACATGATCACACAGTAGAGCCGGAGCAGTGACCGATCCTGGCCCTGACCAATAGAGACGTGATAACACAGCAGAGCCGGAGCAGTGACCGATCCTGGCCCTGACTGATAGAGACATGATCACACAGTAGAGCCGGAGCAGCAACCGATCCTGGCCCTGACCCATAGAGACATGATAACACAGCGGAGCCAGAGCAGTGACCGATCCTGGCCCTGACTGATAGAGACATGATCACACAGTAGAGCCGGAGCAGTGACCGATCCTGGCCCTGACCAATAGAGACGTGAAAACACAGCGGAGCCAGAGCAATGACCGATCCTGGCCCTGACCCATAGAGACGTGATAACACAGCGGAGCCGGAGCAGTGACCGATCCTGGCCCTGACTCATAGAGACGTGATAACACAGCGGAGCCGGAGCAGTGACCGATCCTGACCCTGACTAATAGAGACATGATCACACAGCGGAGCCAGAGCAGTGACCGATCCTGGCCCTGACCGACAGAGACATGATCACACAGCGGAGCCGGAGCAGTGACCGATCCTGACCCTGACTAATAGAGACATGATCACACAGCGGAGCCAGAGCAGTGACCGATCCTGGCCCTGACCGACAGAGACATGATCACACAGCGGAGCCGAAGCAGTGACCGATCCTGGCCCTGACCGATAGAGACGTGATCACACAGCGGAGCCGGAGCAGTGACCGATCCTGACCCTCACTAATAGAGACATGATCACACAGCGGAGCCAGAGCAGTGACCGATCCTGGCCCTGACCGACAGAGACATGATCACACAGCGGAGCCGAAGCAGTGACCGATCCTGGCCCTGACCAATAGAAACGTGATAACACAGCGGAGCCAGAGCAGTGACCGATCCTGGCCCTGACCGACAGAGACATGATCACACAGCGGAGCCGAAGCAGTGACCGATCCTGGCCCTGACCAATAGAAACGTGATAACACAGCGGAGCCGGAGCAGTGACCGATCCTGGCCCTGACTAATAGAGACGTGATAGCACAGCGGACACTTAACACTATACACTATACACGCAACATTGTCCTACCACTATTGATCTTCAGAGCTTTGTACCATATATACAGTATATACAGTATATCCTGCCCCTATAATAGTGCTGGGCTCAGACTACACTGCCTTATAGTGGGCAAGATACATTTTCCAAATAATATGACATGCAAATATTAAACATATTGTTATCAAATCATACCGCTGAGCAGTGTAATACCGCAACACAGTGCATGATCACCGCTATACAACATGCAGACTGTAAAGTGCTCACAAATACCGCACAGCGTTACTCTACTATATAATGCACAATATCCGCCACAGGTGATGTAGAAATAATCTATAATGTACATAATCCCGCCAAACCATGTGTGAGTGCTAGAAATGATAGATCACAGTGTCTGCGCCCCGGGGGGTTATTGCCCCTTTCCCTGCCCCCACTTCTCACCTGTCCTCTCCTCCTCAGGCAGCACAGCAGGGAGTCATGGCGGCTGTGGAGGGCGGAGGTGCAGGACCAGGTGCGCTCCCTGTGGCTCTGCTTACAGATGATGGAGACGTCCCTGCCCGACCTGACTGATGCATGCTGGGAGGTAAGTAGAGGGGCACCCCTGCCCCAAAATCCGCAGGGAGGAGTGAGATGTTGGGGTGACTGCATTATATACAGACTGGAGGGGATGAGACATCGGGGTACGTCACAATGGATGGGGAGATAGAAAGGACACAGGCAGATGGGACTGACCTGCTCCATAGAGAGAGGCTGAGATAGAGGAGACACAGGCAGGTGGGACTGACCTGCTCCATAGAGAGAGGCCGAGATAGAGAAGACACAGGCAGGTGGGACTGACCTGCTCCATAGAGAGAGGCCGAGATAGAGGAGACACAGGCAGGTGGGACTGACCTGCTCCATAGAGAGAGGCCGAGATAGAGGAGACACAGGCAGGTGGGACTGACCTGCCCCATAGAGAGAGGCTGAGATAGAGGAGACACAGGCAGGTGGGACTGACCTGCTCCATAGAGAGAGGCTGAGATAGAGGAGACACAGGCAGGTGGGACTGACCTGCTCCATAGAGAGAGGCTGAGATAGAGGAGACACAGGCAGGTGGGACTGACCTGCTCCATAGAGAGAGGCTGAGATAGAGGAGACACAGGCAGGTGGGACTGACCTGCTCCATAGAGAGAGGCCGAGATAGAGGAGACACAGGCAGGTGGGACTGACCTGCTCCATAGAGAGAGGCTGAGATAGAGGAGACACAGGCAGGTGGGACTGACCTGCTCCATAGAGAGAGGCTGAGATAGAGGAGACACAGGCAGGTGGGACTGACCTGCTCCATAGAGAGAGGCTGAGATAGAGGAGACACAGGCAGGTGGGACTGACCTGCTCCATAGAGAGAGGCCGAGATAGAGGAGACACAGGCAGGTGGGACTGACCTGCTCCATAGAGAGAGGCCGAGATAGAGGAGACACAGGCAGGTGGGACTGACCTGCTCCATAGAGGAGAGGCCGAGATAGAGGAGACACAGGCAGGTGGGACTGACCTGCTCCATAGAGAGGGGCTGAGATAGAGGGGACACAGGCAGGTGGGACTGACCTGCTCCATAGAGAGAGGCTGAGATAGAGGAGACACAGGCAGGTGGGACTGACCTGCTCCATAGAGAGAGGCTGAGATAGAGGAGACACAGGCAGGTGGGACTGACCTGCCCCATAGAGAGGCCGAGATAGAGGAGACACAGGCAGGTGGGACTGACCTGCTCCATAGAGAGAGGCTGAGATAGAGGAGACACAGGCAGGTGGCACTGACCTGCTCCATAGAGAGAGGCTGAGATAGAGGAGACACAGGCAGGTGGCACTGACCTGCTCCATAGAGAGAGGCTGAGATAGAGGAGACACAGGCAGGTGGCACTGACCTGCTCCATAGAGAGAGGCTGAGATAGAGGAGACACAGGCAGGTGGGACTGACCTGCTCCATAGAGAGGCTGAGATAGAGGAGACACAGGCAGGTGGGACTGACCTGCTCCATAGAGAGGCTGAGATAGAGGAGACACAGGCAGGTGGGACTGACCTGCTCCATAGAGAGAGGCCGAGATAGATGAGACACAGGCAGGTGGGACTGACCTGCTCCATAGAGAGAGGCTGAGATAGAGGAGACACAGGCAGGTGGCACTGACCTGCTCCATAGAGAGAGGCTGAGATAGAGGAGACACAGGCAGGTGGGACTGACCTGCTCCATAGAGAGAGAGGCTGAGATAGAGGAGACACAGGCAGATGGGACTGACCTGCTCCATAGAGAGAGGCTGAGATAGAGGAGACACAGGCAGGTGGGACTGACCTGCTCCATAGAGAGAGGCCGAGATAGAGGAGACACAGGCAGGTGGGACTGACCTGCTCCATAGAGAGAGGCTGAGATAGAGGAGACACAGGCAGGTGGGACTGACCTGCTCCATAGAGAGAGAGGCTGAGATAGAGGAGACACAGGCAGGTGGGACTGACCTGCTCCATAGAGAGAGGCTGAGATAGAGGAGACACAGGCAGGTGGGACTGACCTGCTCCATAGAGAGAGGCTGAGATAGAGGAGACACAGGCAGGTGGGACTGACCTGCTCCATAGAGAGGCTGAGATAGAGGAGACACAGGCAGGTGGGACTGACCTGCTCCATAGAGAGAGGCCGAGATAGAGGAGACACAGGCAGGTGGGACTGACCTGCTCCATAGAGAGAGGCTGAGATAGAGGAGACACAGGCAGGTGGGACTGACCTGCTCCATAGAGAGAGAGGCTGAGATAGAGGAGACACAGGCAGGTGGGACTGACCTGCTCCATAGAGAGAGGCTGAGATAGAGGAGACACAGGCAGGTGGGACTGACCTGCTCCATAGAGAGAGGCCGAGATAGAGAAGACACAGGCAGGTGGGACTGACCTGCTCCATAGAGAGAGGCCGAGATAGAGGAGACACAGGCAGGTGGGACTGACCTGCTCCATAGAGAGAGGCCGAGATAGAGGAGACACAGGCAGGTGGGACTGACCTGCTCCATAGAGAGGCCGAGATAGAGAAGACACAGGCAGGTGGGACTGACCTGCTCCATAGAGAGAGGCTGAGATAGAGGAGACACAGGCAGGTGGGACTGACCTGCTCCATAGAGAGAGGCCGAGATAGAGAAGACACAGGCAGGTGGGACTGACCTGCTCCATAGAGAGAGGCCGAGATAGAGGAGACACAGGCAGGTGGGACTGACCTGCTCCATAGAGAGAGGCCGAGATAGAGGAGACACAGGCAGGTGGGACTGACCTGCTCCATAGAGAGGCCGAGATAGAGAAGACACAGGCAGGTGGGACTGACCTGCTCCATAGAGAGAGGCCGAGATAGAGGAGACACAGGCAGGTGGGACTGACCTGCTCCATAGAGAGAGGCCGAGATAGAGGAGACACAGGCAGGTGGGACTGACCTGCTCCATAGAGAGGCCGAGATAGAGGAGACACAGGCAGGTGGGACTGACCTGCTCCATAGAGAGAGGCTGAGATAGAGGAGACACAGGCAGGTGGGACTGACCTGCTCCATAGAGAGAGGCTGAGATAGAGGAGACACAGGCAGGTGGGACTGACCTGCTCCATAGAGAGAGGCTGAGATAGAGGAGACACAGGCAGGTGGGACTGACCTGCTCCATAGAGAGAGAGGCTGAGATAGAGGAGACACAGGCAGGTGGGACTGACCTGCTCCATAGAGAGAGGCTGAGATAGAGGAGACACAGGTAGGTGGGACTGACCTGCTCCATAGAGAGAGGCTGAGATAGAGGAGACACAGGCAGGTGGGACTGACCTGCTCCATAGAGAGGCTGAGATAGAGGAGACACAGGCAGGTGGGACTGACCTGCTCCATAGAGAGAGGCCGAGATAGAGGAGACACAGGCAGGTGGGACTGACCTGCTCCATAGAGAGGCTGAGATAGAGGAGACACAGGCAGGTGGGACTGACCTGCTCCACAGAGAGAGGCTGAGATAGAGGAGACACAGGCAGGTGGGACTGACCTGCTCCATAGAGAGAGGCTGAGATAGAGGAGACACAGGCAGGTGGGACTGACCTGCTCCATAGAGAGAGGCTGAGATAGAGGAGACACAGGCAGGTGGGACTGACCTGCTCCATAGAGGAGAGGCCGAGATAGAGGAGACACAGGCAGGTGGGACTGACCTGCCCCATAGAGAGAGAGGCTGAGATAGAGGAGACACAGGCAGGTGGGACTGACCTGCTCCATAGAGAGAGAGGCTGAGATAGAGGAGACACAGGCAGGTGGGACTGACCTGCTCCATAGAGAGAGAGGCTGAGATAGAGGGGACACAGGCAGGTGGGACTGACCTGCTCCATAGAGAGAGAGGCTGAGATAGAGGAGACACAGGCAGGTGGGACTGACCTGCTCCATAGAGAGGCTGAGATAGAGGAGACACAGGCAGGTGGGACTGACCTGCTCCATAGAGAGAGGCTGAGATAGAGGAGACACAGGCAGGTGGGACTGACCTGCTCCATATAGAGGCCGAGATAGAGGAGACACAGGCAGGTGGGACTGACCTGCTCCATAGAGAGAGGCCGAGATAGAGGAGACACAGGCAGGTGGGACTGACCTGCTCCATAGAGAGAGGCTGAGATAGAGGAGACACAGGCAGGTGGGACTGACCTGCTCCATAGAGAGAGGCCGAGATAGAGGAGACACAGGCAGGTGGGACTGACCTGCTCCATAGAGAGGCTGAGATAGAGGAGACACAGGCAGGTGGGACTGACCTGCTCCATAGAGAGAGAGGCTGAGATAGAGGAGAAACAGGCAGGTGGGACTGACCTGCTCCATAGAGAGAGGCCGAGATAGAGGAGACACAGGCAGGTGGGACTGACCTGCTCCATAGAGAGAGAGGCCGAGATAGAGGAGACACAGGCAGGTGGCACTGACCTGCTCCATAGAGAGAGGCTGAGATAGAGGAGACACAGGCAGGTGGGACTGACCTGCTCCATAGAGAGAGGCCGAGATAGAGGAGACACAGGCAGGTGGGACTGACCTGCTCCACAGAGAGAGAGGCTGAGATAGAGGAGACACAGGCAGGTGGGACTGACCTGCTCCATAGAGAGGCTGAGATAGAGGAGACACAGGCAGGTGGGACTGACCTGCTCCATAGAGAGGCCGAGATAGAGGAGACACAGGCAGGTGGGACTGACCTGCTCCATAGAGAGGCTGAGATAGAGGAGACACAGGCAGGTGGCACTGACCTGCTCCATAGAGAGAGGCTGAGATAGAGGAGACACAGGCAGGTGGGACTGACCTGCTCCATAGAGAGAGAGGCTGAGATAGAGGAGACACAGGCAGGTGGGACTGACCTGCTCCATAGAGAGAGGCCGAGATAGAGGAGACACAGGCAGGTGGGACTGACCTGCTCCATAGAGAGAGAGGCTGAGATAGAGGAGACACAGGCAGGTGGGACTGACCTGCTCCATAGAGAGAGGCTGAGATATAGGAGACACAGGCAGGTGGGACTGACCTGCTCCACAGAGAGAGGCTGAGATAGAGGAGACACAGGCAGGTGGGACTGACCTGCTCCATAGAGGAGAGGCCGAGATAGAGGAGACACAGGCAGGTGGGACTGACCTGCTCCATAGAGAGAGGCTGAGATAGAGGAGACACAGGCAGGTGGGACTGACCTGCCCCATAGAGAGAGAGGCTGAGATAGAGGAGACACAGGCAGGTGGGACTGACCTGCTCCATAGAGAGAGGCCGAGATAGAGGAGACACAGGCAGGTGGGACTGACCTGCTCCATAGAGAGAGGCTGAGATAGAGGAGACACAGGCAGGTGGGACTGACCTGCTCCATAGAGAGAGAGGCTGAGATAGAGGAGACACAGGCAGGTGGGACTGACCTGCTCCATAGAGAGAGGCCGAGATAGAGGAGACACAGGCAGGTGGGACTGACCTGCTCCATAGAGAGAGAGGCTGAGATAGAGGAGACACAGGCAGGTGGGACTGACCTGCTCCATAGAGAGGCTGAGATGGAGGAGACACAGGCAGGTGGGACTGACCTGCTCCATAGAGAGAGGCTGAGATAGAGGAGACACAGGCAGGTGGGACTGACCTGCTCCATATAGAGGCCGAGATAGAGGAGACACAGGCAGGTGGGACTGACCTGCTCCATAGAGAGAGGCCGAGATAGAGGAGACACAGGCAGGTGGGACTGACCTGCTCCATAGAGAGAGGCTGAGATAGAGGAGACACAGGCAGGTGGGACTGACCTGCTCCATAGAGAGAGGCCGAGATAGAGGAGACACAGGCAGGTGGGACTGACCTGCTCCATAGAGAGGCTGAGATAGAGGAGACACAGGCAGGTGGGACTGACCTGCTCCATAGAGAGAGAGGCTGAGATAGAGGAGAAACAGGCAGGTGGGACTGACCCGCTCCATAGAGAGAGGCCGAGATAGAGGAGACACAGGCAGGTGGGACTGACCTGCTCCATAGAGAGAGGCCGAGATAGAGGAGACACAGGCAGGTGGGACTGACCTGCTCCATAGAGAGAGGCTGAGATAGAGGGGACACAGGCAGGTGGGACTGACCTGCTCCATAGAGAGAGAGGCTGAGATAGAGGAGATACAGGCAGGTGGGACTGACCTGCTCCATAGAGAGGGGCTGAGATAGAGGAGACACAGGCAGGTGGGACTGACCTGCTCCATAGAGAGGGGCTGAGATAGAGGAGACACAGGCAGATGGGACTGACCTGCTCCATAGAGAGAGGATGAGATAGAGGAGACACAGGCAGGTGGGACTGACCTGCTCCATAGAGAGAGGCTGAGATAGAGGAGACACAGGCAGGTGGGACTGACCTGCTCCATAGAGAGAGGATGAGATAGAGGAGACACAGGCAGGTGGGACTGACCTGCTCCATAGAGAGAGAGGCTGAGATAGAGGGGACACAGGCAGGTGGGACTGACCTGCTCCATATAGAGGCCGAGATAGAGGAGACACAGGCAGGTGGGACTGACCTGCTCCATAGAGAGAGGCTGAGATAGAGGAGACACAGGCAGTTGGGACTGACCTGCTCCATAGAGAGAGAGGCTGAGATAGAGGAGACACAGGCAGGTGGGACTGACCTGCTCCATAGAGAGAGGCCGACATAGAGGGGACACAGGCAGGTGGGACTGACCTGCTCCATAGAGAGAGGCTGAGATAGAGGAGACACAGGCAGGTGGGACTGACCTGCTCCATAGAGAGAGGCTGAGATAGAGGAGACACAGGCAGGTGGGACTGACCTGCTCCATAGAGAGGCTGAGATAGAGGAGACACAGGCAGGTGGGACTGACCTGCTCCATAGAGAGGGGCTGAGATAGAGGAGACACAGGCAGGTGGGACTGACCTGCTCCATAGAGGAGAGACCGAGATAGAGGAGACACAGGCAGGTGGGACTGACCTGCTCCATAGAGAGAGGCTGAGATAGAGGAGACACAGGCAGGTGGGACTGACCTGCTCCATAGAGAGAGGCTGAGATAGAGGAGACACAGGCAGGTGGGACTGACCTGCTCCATAGAGAGAGGCTGAGATAGAGGAGACACAGGCAGGTGGGACTGACCTGCTCCATAGAGGAGAGGCCGAGATAGAGGAGACACAGGCAGGTGGGACTGACCTGCTCCATAGAGAGAGGCCGAGATAGAGGAGACACAGGCAGGTGGGACTGACCTGCCCATAGAGAGAGGCTGAGATAGAGGAGACACAGGCAGGTGGGACTGACCTGCCCCATAGAGAGAGGCTGAGATAGAGGAGACACAGGCAGGTGGGACTGACCTGCTCCATAGAGAGGCTGAGATAGAGGAGACACAGGCAGGTGGGACTGACCTGCTCCATAGAGAGAGGCTGAGATAGAGGAGACACAGGCAGGTGGGACTGACCTGCTCCATAGAGAGAGGCTGAGATAGAGGAGACACAGGCAGGTGGGACTGACCTGCTCCATAGAGAGAGGCTGAGATAGAGGAGACACAGGCAGGTGGGACTGACCTGCTCCATAGAGAGGGGCTGAGATAGAGGAGACACAGGCAGGTGGGACTGACCTGCTCCATAGAGAGAGACTGAGATAGAGGAGACACAGGCAGGTGGGACTGACCTGCTCCATAGAGAGAGGCTGAGATAGAGGAGACACAGGCAGGTGGGACTGACCTGCTCCATAGAGAGAGGCTGAGATAGAGGAGACACAGGCAGGTGGGACTGACCTGCTCCATAGAGAGAGAGGCTGAGATAGAGGAGACACAGGCAGGTGGGACTGACCTGCTCCATAGAGAGAGGCTGAGATAGAGGAGACACAGGCAGGTGGGACTGACCTCCTCCATAGAGAGAGGCTGAGATAGAGGAGACACAGGCAGGTGGGACTGACCTGCTCCATAGAGAGAGGCCGAGATAGAGGAGACACAGGCAGGTGGGACTGACCTGCTCCATAGAGAGAGGCTGAGATAGAGGAGACACAGGCAGGTGGGACTGACCTGCTCCATAGAGAGAGGCTGAGATAGAGGAGACACAGGCAGGTGGGACTGACCTGCTCCACAGAGAGAGGCCGAGATAGAGGAGACACAGGCAGGTGGGACTGACCTGCTCCATAGAGAGAGGCCGAGATAGAGGAGACACAGGCAGGTGGGACTGACCTGCTCCATAGAGAGAGGCTGAGATACAGGAGACACAGGCAGGTGGGACTGACCTGCTCCATAGAGAGAGAGGCTGAGATAGAGGAGACACAGGCAGGTGGGACTGACCTGCTCCATAGAGAGGCCGAGATAGAGGAGACACAGGCAGGTGGGACTGACCTGCTCCAAAGAGAGGCTGAGATAGAGGAGACACAGGCAGGTGGGACTGACCTGCTCCATAGAGAGAGGCTGAGATAGAGGAGACACAGGCAGGTGGGACTGACCTGCTCCATAGAGAGAGAGGCTGAGATAGAGGAGACACAGGCAGGTGGGACTGACCTGCTCCATAGAGAGAGGCTGAGATAGAGGAGACACAGGCAGGTGGGACTGACCTGCTCCAAAGAGAGGCTGAGATAGAGGAGACACAGGCAGGTGGGACTGACCTGCTCCACAGAGAGAGAGGCTGAGATAGAGGAGACACAGGCAGGTGGGACTGACCTGCTCCATAGAGAGAGGCTGAGATAGAGGAGACACAGGCAGGTGGGACTGACCTGCTCCATAGAGAGAGGCTGAGATAGAGGAGACACAGGCAGGTGGGACTGACCTGCTCCATAGAGAGAGGCTGAGATAGAGGAGACACAGGCAGGTGGGACTGACCTGCTCCATAGAGAGGCTGAGATAGAGGAGACACAGGCAGGTGGGACTGACCTGCTCCATAGAGAGAGGCTGAGATAGAGGAGACACAGGCAGGTGGGACTGACCTGCTCCAAAGAGAGGCTGAGATAGAGGAGACACAGGCAGGTGGGACTGACCTGCTCCATAGAGAGAGAGGCTGAGATAGAGGAGACACAGGCAGGTGGGACTGACCTGCTCCACAGAGAGAGAGGCTGAGATAGAGGAGACACAGGCAGGTGGGACTGACCTGCTCCATAGAGAGGCTGAGATAGAGGAGACACAGGCAGGTGGGACTGACCTGCTCCACAGAGAGAGAGGCTGAGATAGAGGAGACACAGGCAGGTGGGACTGACCTGCTCCATAGAGAGAGGCTGAGATAGAGGAGACACAGGCAGGTGGGACTGACCTGCTCCATAGAGAGAGAGGCTGAGATAGAGGAGACACAGGCAGGTGGGACTGACCTGCTCCATAGAGAGAGAGGCTGAGATAGAGGAGACACAGGCAGGTGGGACTGACCTGCTCCATAGAGAGAGGCTGAGATAGAGGAGACACAGGCAGGTGGGACTGACCTGCTCCATAGAGAGAGGCTGAGATAGAGGAGACACAGGCAGGTGGGACTGACCTGCTCCATAGAGAGAGGCCGAGATAGAGGAGACACAGGCAGGTGGGACTGACCTGCTCCATAGAGAGAGGCTGAGATACAGGAGACACAGGCAGGTGGGACTGACCTGCTCCATAGAGAGAGAGGCTGAGATAGAGGAGACACAGGCAGGTGGGACTGACCTGCTCCATAGAGAGGCCGAGATAGAGGAGACACAGGCAGGTGGGACTGACCTGCTCCAAAGAGAGGCTGAGATAGAGGAGACACAGGCAGGTGGGACTGACCTGCTCCATAGAGAGAGGCTGAGATAGAGGAGACACAGGCAGGTGGGACTGACCTGCTCCATAGAGAGAGAGGCTGAGATAGAGGAGACACAGGCAGGTGGGACTGACCTGCTCCATAGAGAGAGGCTGAGATAGAGGAGACACAGGCAGGTGGGACTGACCTGCTCCAAAGAGAGGCTGAGATAGAGGAGACACAGGCAGGTGGGACTGACCTGCTCCACAGAGAGAGAGGCTGAGATAGAGGAGACACAGGCAGGTGGGACTGACCTGCTCCATAGAGAGGCTGAGATAGAGGAGACACAGGCAGGTGGGACTGACCTGCTCCATAGAGAGAGAGGCTGAGATAGAGGAGACACAGGCAGGTGGGACTGACCTGCTCCATAGAGAGAGGCTGAGATAGAGGAGACACAGGCAGGTGGGACTGACCTGCTCCATAGAGAGAGGCCGAGATAGAGGAGACACAGGCAGGTGGGACTGACCTGCTCCATAGAGAGAGAGGCTGAGATAGAGGAGACACAGGCAGGTGGGACTGACCTGCTCCATAGAGAGAGAGGCTGAGATAGAGGAGACACAGGCAGGTGGGACTGACCTGCTCCATAGAGAGAGGCTGAGATAGAGGAGACACAGGCAGGTGGGACTGACCTGCTCCATAGAGAGAGGCTGAGATAGAGGAGACACAGGCAGGTGGGACTGACCTGCTCCATAGAGAGAGGCTGAGATAGAGGAGACACAGGCAGGTGGGACTGACCTGCTCCATAGAGAGAGAGGCTGAGATAGAGGAGACACAGGCAGGTGGGACTGACCTGCTCCATAGAGAGAGGCTGAGATAGAGGAGACACAGGCAGGTGGGACTGACCTGCTCCAAAGAGAGGCTGAGATAGAGGAGACACAGGCAGGTGGGACTGACCTGCTCCACAGAGAGAGAGGCTGAGATAGAGGAGACACAGGCAGGTGGGACTGACCTGCTCCATAGAGAGGCTGAGATAGAGGAGACACAGGCAGGTGGGACTGACCTGCTCCATAGAGAGAGAGGCTGAGATAGAGGAGACACAGGCAGGTGGGACTGACCTGCTCCATAGAGAGAGGCTGAGATAGAGGAGACACAGGCAGGTGGGACTGACCTGCTCCATAGAGAGAGGCTGAGATAGAGGAGACACAGGCAGGTGGGACTGACCTGCTCCATAGAGAGAGGCTGAGATAGAGGAGACACAGGCAGGTGGGACTGACCTGCCCCATAGAGAGAGGCTGAGATAGAGGAGACACAGGCAGGTGGGACTGACCTGCTCCATAGAGAGAGGCTGAGATATAGGAGACACAGGCAGGTGGGACTGACCTGCTCCATAGAGAGGCTGAGATAGAGGAGACACAGGCAAGTGGGACTGACCTGCTCCATAGAGAGAGGCTGAGATAGAGGAGACACAGGCAGGTGGGACTGAACTGCTCCATAGAGAGAGGCTGAGATAGAGGAGACACAGGCAGGTGGGACTGACCTGCTCCATAGAGAGAGAGGCCGAGATAGAGGAGACACAGGCAGGTGGGACTGACCTGCTCCATAGAGAGAGGCTGAGATAGAGGAGACACAGGCAGGTGGGACTGACCTGCTCCATAGAGAGAGGCTGAGATAGAGGAGACACAGGCAGGTGGGACTGACCTGCTCCATAGAGAGAGGCTGAGATAGAGGAGACACAGGCAGGTGGGACTGACCTGCTCCATAGAGAGAGGCCTGAGATAGAGGAGACACAGGCAGGTGGGACTGACCTGCTCCATAGAGAGGCTGAGATAGAGGAGACACAGGCAGGTGGGACTGACCTGCTCCATAGAGAGAGGCTGAGATAGAGGAGACACAGGCAGGTGGGACTGACCTGCTCCATAGAGAGAGGCTGAGATAGAGGAGACACAGGCAGGTGGGACTGACCTGCTCCATAGAGAGGGGCTGAGATAGAGGAGACACAGGCAGGTGGGACTGACCTGCTCCATAGAGAGAGGCTGAGGTAGAGGAGACACAGGCAGGTGGGACTGACCTGCTCCATAGAGAGAGGCCGAGATAGAGGAGACACAGGCAGGTGGGACTGACCTGCTCCATAGAGAGAGGCCGAGATAGAGGAGACACAGGCAGGTGGGACTGACCTGCTCCATAGAGAGAGGCCGAGATAGAGGAGACACAGGCAGGTGGGACTGACCTGCTCCATAGAGAGAGGCCGAGATAGAGGAGACACAGGCAGGTGGGACTGACCTGCTCCATAGAGAGAGGCTGAGATAGAGGAGACACAGGCAGGTGGGACTGACCTGCTCCATAGAGAGAGGCCGAGATAGAGGAGACACAGGCAGGTGGGACTGACCTGCTCCATAGAGAGAGGCCGAGATAGAGGAGACAGAGGCAGGTGGGACTGACCTGCTCCATAGAGAGAGGCCGAGATAGAGGAGACACAGGCAGGTGGGACTGACCTGCTCCATAGAGAGAGGCTGAGATAGCAGGAGACACAGGCAGGTGGGACTGACCTGCTCCATAGAGAGAGGCCGAGATAGAGGAGACACAGGCAGGTGGGACTGACCTGCTCCATAGAGAGAGGCTGAGATAGAGGAGACACAGGCAGGTGGGACTGACCTGCTCCATAGAGAGAGGCCGAGATAGAGGAGACACAGGCAGGTGGGCACTGACCTGCTCCATAGAGAGAGGCCTGAGATAGAGGAGACACAGGCAGGTGGGACTGACCTGCTCCATAGAGAGAGGCTGAGATAGAGGAGACACAGGCAGGTGGGACTGACCTGCTCCATAGAGAGAGAGGCTGAGATAGAGGAGACACAGGCAGGTGGGACTGACCTGCTCCATAGAGAGAGGCCGAGATAGAGGAGACACAGGCAGGTGGGACTGACCTGCTCCATAGAGAGAGGCTGAGATAGAGGAGACACAGGCAGGTGGGACTGACCTGCTCCATAGAGAGAGGCTGAGATAGAGGAGACACAGGCAGGTGGGACTGACCTGCTCCATAGAGAGAGAGGCTGAGATAGAGGAGACACAGGCAGGTGGGACTGACCTGCTCCATAGAGAGAGGCCGAGATAGAGGAGACACAGGCAGGTGGGACTGACCTGCTCCATAGAGAGGCTGAGATAGAGGAGACACAGGCAGGTGGGACTGACCTGCTCCATAGAGAGAGGCTGAGATAGAGGAGACACAGGCAGGTGGGACTGACCTGCTCCATAGAGAGGCTGAGATAGAGGAGACACAGGCAGGTGGGACTGACCTGCTCCATAGAGGAGAGGCCGAGATAGAGGAGACACAGGCAGGTGGGACTGACCTGCTCCATAGAGAGAGGCCGAGATAGAGGAGACACAGGCAGGTGGGACTGACCTGCTCCATAGAGAGAGGCCGAGATAGAGGAGACACAGGCAGGTGGGACTGACCTGCTCCATAGAGAGAGGCCTGAGATAGAGGAGACACAGGCAGGTGGGACTGACCTGCTCCATAGAGAGAGGCCTGAGATAGAGGAGACACAGGCAGGTGGGACTGACCTGCTCCATAGAGAGAGGCCGAGATAGAGGAGACACAGGCAGGTGGGACTGACCTGCTCCATAGAGAGAGGCTGAGATAGAGGAGACACAGGCAGGTGGGACTGACCTGCTCCATAGAGAGAGGCTGAGATAGAGGAGACACAGGCAGGTGGGACTGACCTGCTCCATAGAGAGAGAGGCCGAGATAGAGGAGACACAGGCAGGTGGGGACTGACCTGCTCCATAGAGAGAGGCTGAGATAGAGGAGACACAGACAGGTGGGACTGACCTGCTCCA